>NW_006800529.1:96612-110252 GCF_000485575.1 Poecilia formosa
AAAAAATTCAAAATAAAAGATCTAATAAATAATACATGAAACGGAAATATTTAATTATTTCCTGCGCGGCCCGGTACCAATTGGTCCACGGACCGGGGGTTGGGGACCACTGCTCTACAGGACACACTGTGCCAGCCAGGGCTCCGGAGGATAAGCAGCTCAAGTCATGCAAATTCAATTAAACTTTGAAAAGATGCTACTTCACTGCAGGCCATCTGAAATAAACAAAATGGAAAATTTTTGCTTTCATTTCTGATCTTTCTAAGCCACAGAACACGGCTTAAAACATCCTGTCATTTTCTTGCAGAAAGTGATGGCCTGCCCTGCTCTGTTTCTGACGTCATGTGAGGACTGCATCCCACGCAGAAAGCCTTCAGGCTAACACAGAGTCAGCCTGATAGAACACACGACATAATAGGACTTAATGACTGTGGCCCAGTCTGATGCTGCACTTTCACCATGTTATCTCCTCATTTTGGTTTTGTTTGCCTTCTCTGACCCTGGTTATAATGAATACTGTTCACGTCTCACTGCTGTTTGTGCAGTTTGTCCATTCAGAAGGACAAATGTAGGAAGATTCAAGTAAACGTGACGTTTATGAGGCAGAAAGTCTTTCTGTTGGACTCAAGAACATTTAGTGGCTCATTCAGGGAGTGAACAGTCAAGAGCTTCTCCACTGCTACAAATCTGAATAAACAATAAAAATGCTTTGCCTCTTCAAAGGAAAAAAGAACTACATTTAGTCATTTCAGAGACTTCATGGAATAAAAGATCCAGGTTTACTTTTCAGTGTTCGGGTATTTGCACTTAAATCATGTAAATAGCAACATGAAAGGAAATACATTTTCAAAAGTTCCCTTGTGTGGAAAAAAGTTTGACATTTCACATGCAAAAGATTTCACTTTTTTTCTCATAAAGAATGAATACTATATCAAAAACTTTTCTCAGAATGTCAACCATTTTTCTTGAATATTTTTCCTGTTGCTGTTGTGTAAAAGCTAAAACACGGTTTGCTCTCTGCGTCTGCAGGAAGCAGGAACCACTACACACAAGGTGCAGACTACTGAACATAACATATAATAACAGATTTATTCTTTAAAGCAAAAGTAACTGAAGGAGAAAATTCTGCAGATGGGCTTGAAGTTTAGTCCCACTGGACAAAACCTTTTAGCCGTTCTCTAAGTGAACATGTACAGTATGCTCCCTTTCACTTTAACTGGATGAAGAGTTATTTAAAGAGCAGAAAACAATTTGTGAAGATGGGAGAGACTGAATCTGACTGACTGGAGGCTGTATGTGGGGTACCTCAAGGGTCAGTACTGGGACCAGTTTTATTTAATTTGTATATAAACGACATTAGCAAAGTGTCTAATGTATTACAATTTGTGTAATTTGCTGATGACACAAATATTCTAGTCTCTGGTAAAAACTTAGAACAACTTTTTTCCATAGAAATCAGTAAATTAAAGAAATGGTTTAATGATAAATTGGGTGAGAGTTAACACAAGTTAACACAAATGTGCAGGGGTGAAAGTAAGGGGGGTACGGTAGGGTACTGCGTACCCCTAAAAGATTTAGCAGGGGTACACAGTACCTGCAAGAGAGGAGCGGCTGTCGGCTGTAAAGAATCAATAGGTTCACTGTGCAGCCGTGACTGCAGTGGTGGGAAGTACTTAAGTACAATTTTCGTGTACGGATACTTTCTACTTTTACTCCACTACATTTTACAGTAAGTATCTGTACTTTCTACTTCACTACATTTCTACAAAACTGTCGCATTACTCGTTACATCCAAGTCGCATTGCTCTTTTTTCTGTTAAAATGTGAAGTTGAGGGACTTAAGGTTGCGCCGTAAAATCCGAGCAATAACGTGACTTAGTGTCTGTTGTCACCCATCGCCTCCCCCTTTGTTCGCACGTGGAGCTCCAAGACATGTGCAGTGGTTTCTTCTGAGCGGGAGAAGATGTCTAATTGTCAGTCATATAATAGCGTTGCATAAACCATAAGATATGGCGACAAGTAAAATCAGCAGCACTTCGCTTTCACAGACGGTGGGGACTTCGTCCAACTTTTATCGTCACTTGGAAGGAAAGCTTAAAGAAAGGTAAGATCCGTGGACGTGATGCTAGCACAACTAGCTGTACTGACTGAGACACACATGTTGCATCTGCGATGAAAAAAATTTGTCACTCATGCACTGAATTATTGTGTGGAGGTGTTGACTGAGCTGTCGCATATATGGGACAACACTGTGACCAAAGTGCAATATGATATTCAGGAACGATCCGATTCTTCTGAGCGGATTTTTACTAAGGTTGATGGGACTGAAGCCTCACTGAGAGCCGTTCTTTGTTCTTGTAATGCTCTGCGTACACTGCAGTAGTTATTATTTTATTTAGCTACTATTTTTAATTAAGCAGTAGCTAAATACTAAATAAATAAATAAATATAAATGAATAAATAAATTAATATTTATTTATTTAATTGGCGAATAAATAAAACAAGAACGTAAGAACGCAGAGCATGCTCATTGCTCTTTTCGACACCTGTCATTGTGGCAGACATTGTAGCAGGAGGGAGGACGAGAACAGTCACCTCCTTCTGCTCTTATTGCGCCTTGGACAGTGTTCATAGTTGAGCGTTGTTTACCGTTAATTGCTATGTTTAATGGTGCAGACAGTTGTGATTTCTGACATTGGCAATATGGGCAACTGCCCAGAGCATTATTTTTTTTTAGGATTAGCAGGAGACCTCTGCGGATTGTGGCACAGAGATGAAAGCAAAACAGAATGAAGAAGAGTTTGAATTGATACTGGTTAAATTTATTTCAGCTCTAAGTTTTTAATATCTAGGTGTTTTTATGGGAATGTTGATCTTTCAGATCAATTTGAGAAGCAATTTTGATAGGTGCACTTAATTTTATTGTGTCATGTAGTGCAGGGTGCTGGTCTTGGTCTTGATTTGGTCTCGGGTTCGGTGGTCTAGACTACAACTCACGTGGCTCCTTGGTTCCATGTCCTCCCCTGCCCACCCTTTCAGTTGGATTTCTTTCAAAATAAAAGCCACTAGTGGCAAAAAAAAAAAGTGAAGTTCATGCTATGTTAGGACAGGAGACAAGATGTTTCCATCCCTGAAATTATGATGCATAGAATCACATATCTAAGTCTAAGCTATGTTACAAAGAGTAAACACAATAAAAACATGCTTTATCTGTGGCATTGTTCATTAAAATGGCACATTTCTGATGTATTAAAATTAAATTCGAACGGTTCATTTAATGATATTAGTGATTAGGTATTATTCAGCAAGTACTTTTACTTTTAATACTCGAGTATTTTTAAAAGCCATTACTTTTTTACTTTTACTTAAGTAAAATGTTAATGTGGTACTTTTACTTTTACTTGAGCACATTTTTGTCTGTGTATTTGGGTCATCGGGGCAGTCACCCCCAAACTGGAGCAGTGGCTCAAACAGATCCCAGGAACAAAAGCAGACATCTCAGTCCAGAAATGTGCAGTTCTAGGCACAGCCAAGATACTGCGCAGAACCCTCAAGCTCCCAGGCCTCTGGTAGAGGACCCGAGCTCAGAGAAGAATGTGCATTTAAGATTTTGATGATGGCGCTCATCAAACTGTAATGTTTGTTACTGGTTTTCTCATTGTTGACTGCATGGTGTCTTTTATGACTTTGGTTTTTTGTGTGTGTCTATGTTTTTATGATGAAAACACTTTGAACTGCCTTGTTGTTTAAATGTATTGTACAGATAAACTTGATTGACTGCTGACTATGGACTAATCCTTTAAAAAGTAGCTTAGGGACTTTGCTGATTGCCTGATTAAAAGTTAATTTATTAGTTCCATCAGTTGTTCAGTCTGTCCCGAACCACTGGGTGAACATTGTGATTGCTAGAATAAATCTGTTTTCATAGATAAATCTCATCATTGCTCTTATAAATTATGCATGCTTCATGCTCAATGATGGGAAAAAAAGTCATGCTTTAAGAAATGTATTTATATTGAGATTTATTGACTTTTTATGCATAATTAGAATTTAAAACAACCTCTATCAGCTGCTATTCCATTATTTTGACCTCTCATTAAATGAGAATACTATTATAACAATAATGACATCCTTTTACTCTGCTACCATATTATTATATCAGGTGAGTTAAAAACTAAAAGCTAGAAATCGAAATGAGGTCCTAACTATGAATTGTTAATACATAATGAACCTGAACCAAATGTTTGTCTGTGAGACAGTAACGTGTTAGAAGCTACAGAGTAAAACATGCAGAATATCATTCAGTGGATCTGTGCTGTTCTCTCAAAATTAGCCTCTTCACAGATTGTTTATATGGAGCATGTGAAAAATATTCAAAACTAAAGAGCAGCTGGGAATCTAAAATGCCTTGAGGAACAATTACTGTCTCGCATTAGCAAAGCAGCCAATCCAGAAGCCTAATTTGTTTTCCATGTATATAGAGCCAATCAGCACTCTACATACAGGGCAATATGGATGTTAGCTTCTGCTAAGATGGTTTCCACTATTTGTATATTTGGTGTTTAAACTATTAAAACAACATTCACCACCGTGAATACCAGAGATTTTCATTCCACTGGTAACATCTAGAACTTTGTCAGATTGTTACAACGTTCAACAACCTGACAACAACCAGCCTCAAACCAGGCTGGTTTGAGGACCAGCCTGGTCCTGGTTTGAGGACCAGTTTGAGGGCCAGCCTCAAACTGGTCCTCAAACCAGTTTGAGGCTGGTTTGAGGACTTCAAACCAGCCTCAAACTTAACAGGGATTTTTTTTAGCCATGTTGAGAGCTGTGGATAATCCCTCTGACTGAACTACCAGCATGTTTACATCCTCTGAGAGAAAGATGGCTTTTAATGAAAATACTACATTTGCTTATTTCCCTGCAACTCTTGCAGACTTCATCTGATAAAAAAAAGTCAACATTTGCCTCATTAAAGAGATCCCACAGCTGCCTCTTTGTCATGGGATATGACGGCCTCATTGTCAGTCATATCCACCTGTTCCATCAGCCTCAACCCCTGCAGATGGCACTTTCATTGTAACTGACAGAGCAATGGAAAAAGGCTGTGGAAGTGGGGATTCACACTTCTAAAACTCCAATTCCCTATTTCCCGTACCAACCAACTCCAACAACCTGACTTTGTTTTTCTCCTTGTTATTCTCTCCGAGGGATGAAAGCAGAACACCCGGTAAGAGGCTGGCAGCCTCAGGAGGCAGATTACTGACATGGCAGCAAGTAATCAGTCTCCTATTCACCCTAACAGCCTTTCATTTCTCCTCACTGTGGAAGGGATTCATGGATTCATGGGAGCAGCTATGGAGCGAAGGAACACAAGCCTGCTGATAGCTGCAGGAAGGAGACTGAAACAAGAATCACATGCAATCAATGTAAAGACGATCACAGCTGCTACATTACTGTGAGACATAGCACAGTCAGATATAAATAAATGTGATGTAAGAATTGTGCTAAAGTCTGTAAGATCCCGTTCCTTTTTAAACAGCAGATACTCTGGCCTTATCGTCATTTGTCCTGAATGTGGGTGGTAAACTCCATCTAAGGCTAAATACCTCTTAACACTTGAAATAGTATCAGGTCAGCTGGTATGTTGGTACAAACAGCAGCTACAAGCAGAAAAATACCTGACATTCCCATAACTGGAATCTCAGTACTGGTAGTCACCCACTGAGAAACCAACCCACCTGCACAATATAGAATGAATCCAACTAAGGGAGTAAATTATGAAAACATCATACAAAATAGAGAGCAGAAAAATAAAAATAATTAAATATGGTTTAAAATGTCTCTTTGCTGGTTAATGACTTGCTAGATGTAATAACTAATTGCATTAGTAACAACTAACTAATTAGCAAGTTATTACTAATAAGTCAGAACATAACCTTATGAGCCATAAGATTATGTTATGATTCAACATAATCCTTCTGGCTGCAGCAAGAAGATTATGTTAAGTCAATTCCTAATTATTTAGAAACAACGACCTTTCAGTCAGACATTGTTCTGACATTTTGTTCTACTGAGTGTGTGTGTGCATGAGAGTTGTCAGTGTTTAACCCTCAGTGTTTAAAGCTGCAATATGTATCTTTTATAACAAATGTTTTGTAGATATTTGTTAAATCTACGCCGTCAAAGTTTGATATAAAACAGATGATATGTGACAAGATCCATCTCCTGCCTGAGCTACTGCTCCTGTCTGGAGAAATGTATCACTTCTAACCAAAAACAAGCAATCAGAGCCACGAGGAGGAGCTTATCGCTGTTATTGCTCTTCATGTACTCACTGCTGAATGTGCTAATGGTGAAGAAACTACTTACTGTTAAGGGAAAAATGGTTACCTGCTGTCACTGGTGGCTATGCTAACTAGCCTGAGCATTCTCTGCAGAATCTGCTCATGGGAAAAGCTGTAGCGGTAAAGGAGAGCAAGGGGGTACAGGGAGTAAGCAGCACCACAGAGGATTGTGATTGACAGCGTTAAGACCCACCTCCTGGCTCTGATCAGATGATTCTAGTAAGAACTGGGAGAAGGCAGAGGAGCTCAACGTTTTCACAGATTATCTGTTTCAAAATAGAGACAGTTTCAACAAAAACGTATTTTTTAAAATAAAAGTTACATACTGCAGCTTTAACAGTGAGTTAACAGTAAAGGTTATTTTAGATCAGGACATTTCTTAGCCTACTTCCTGTTGTGAAGCAGATTCATACTGGCCTAGTAATACCTGGACCAGTATGAAATGAACAATGATAAAAGTCAACTAAAAATTGGTTTATTAATGCTACTTTGAAAATTAATAAGAACTTTTTAACAAAGGACCAGGTTGGTTTTCAAAGCTTTCTTCCCCTAATGAACGGAATCATAATTTAAAACACTTTGTTTGTATTACCTATCAAAACATGACAAAGACCTTCATTCATAGATACATTCAATGTTTCCAAAGCAGCAAAGTATTTACTCTCCTGTTTTCATGACTTCTGAAATTGATCCTGGCAGGATGCAAATGAACTTCAAGTCCTGAGTAACAATGATTCATTCCTGTCTTATTAGAAATGTATTCAGTCCACCAAGCAGCAGATAAACTTGATTAAGTGGCACTGAAGTATAATTGTTGCCTTAAGCTCCATGCTTGTAAACTAGTTTAGTATTAAACCTTTAAACTGTTGAGACATGATCAATGAACTGTGTTCTTTAAGAATGTTACATTTCACAAAAAAGTTTCCTCTGTTGAGACACAAAGCTGGTTCTTGTTATACCTGACAGCACATGAACCATTACTTTGATGGTGCAGCTTCAAGTTGGAAAATGGGCAGAAACAGCCATGAGAGCTACATCCTGTCCTGCCTCCTGCAACCTTTATGTGTTGTTGCTGTTGGAAGCAGCTGAGGAACAGTAGGATCACGGGAATGGAAACAAAACAACCTGAGAAGATATGCTGTACAGGGATCCACCATTAGTTGAACATATTGGGATAAATATGTTGTAATTTTCCTGTTGACTATAAAATGCTGTTTACGTGTTTACTGTGACATATTAATGTAATAATTAGTTTGAAAATGTTTTATCTTTTGTAAAATTTTTAATTCATGAAGGTCACCATTTTTTCACCTGCACAATGCATGCTGGGTTGATGACATGTCTGGGTCCATTCTGTACTATAATCTACAGAGTAAACACAGAAGGCCAACTTCATCTGAGTTGCTTGAATCATATTGCATTTGACTGGTGTAAATTTAGATAATGCCACACTGCATTGCAGTTGGCTGTAATTAAAAGAAATAATGAGATGAGTCTGCACCGCTAATTTGTGCTCTCAACATTTTCCTCCAGAAGTCTTGAAGTCATTTGTTCAGCAAAATTGAAGAAGGATCGAAGAGGTGGTTGTTACCCTCGCTACTGCCGCCAGTACTGAAAACACGGACCCAACACCAGACCAAAGATCCGACCTCAAAGAGGTGTTAGCAGACCAAAGACCAGACCTGACACAGAGCTACAGAATTAACTACCGGATCACACAGTCCAACCAGAGGTACGCATCATTCACCGTTTCATTTACGAAGCTGAAGGCAGCAGCAGCAGCACAAACACCAGCTTCTTCTGCCAGCTGACCTCTTCCTCTGTGTGATCCTCCTCATCCTCATGACCTCTGAGGTGATTTCTACATTTCCATCGATTTCAAATTGAAAAGACTTAATGTTACTGGTTGCTGTTTTGTCTGGGCAGAGCTAGCACAATGGGACCTAGCATATGTCATCTACCCAGAATGCACTGAAGCATTCTGGGTAAATGGATGCCGCAACAACATGGTGACATCCGTGTGACAATATTTTATTTAAATTTATAAAATCAAAACAGCCTACAGTATTATTCCTGTGTTGTTTTTACATCGTAAACATTTCTCAAATATAGTCTATTGTTACAACTAATCATTGCATGTTAAGTCAGGAAATAAACGATTTGACATCTTGGACAAAAAGGTACTGCTGGGCAGACATGAAAGTCATGTTTTAAAAGTATCCTGAAGACAAAGCAAGGCAACTTCTCATCTTTGGTTTCTTTTTGCTGCAGGAATTTGCAAACAGAAGCCAAAACAGTTTTGATGTCAATCTTTATTATCATGGTAAAACAGCACTTTTTCATTCATTTCTCTTTAATAGTACAATTTTCATAAGTAAAAAAAAAAAACATAATCAAAGCTTTTTAATTAGAAATAGATTACTAATAGGTTATCTTGCTTGTAAATTTTAAATTGCAACCAGCAAAATATGGCAGACATTAGAAACCCATGGTGACAGAAGACACTGATTGATGAGAATTCCAGAAGTAATGTTTCTCAAAGTTCCAGTCTTTAAAATTACAATCTGTAGTGTTACACTCTCTTTAGGTATTGATCTAGAAAAAGAAATGCGTATACAAGAATTTAATTTTCCAGTTATTTTTAGTCAAACAAGAGCACACATTTCCATTCAGCTGATCTGGCTTTAGTGAGGTGATTAAAAAAACAGAGCAGGCCTGTGGATGACTGTCTGCTGCTACGCAGGAAGTATTGCTGCATAATTAGGAAGAATGAGTGTTTAATGTCACAACTGGACTTTTTCACTCCATTTTAATCAGAATGAAAATGATTAAAATGGGATCCCACAAAGCACTCTGGTTTGCTTTAGCTGCACATTTAGGAAAACATAAGACAGGTCATTATAGAGCAGCTGTGGGAAATGTGTCTGCACTTCATTCACAAACATCATATTACATCATGGAAAGTGATTCAACATGAAAATGCAAAGTGTTGCCTGTAGAGTGTTTAATTCTGGCTGTCTATATGTGTGGAATTAGTGTTTGGTTCTGTGGAAACATTGCTGGAATAAAGAGGAGGATGAGTTGTGTTTTTTCAAAGAGAAAGAAAATATTTCACATGAAAAGTTTGCTTGTGTAAATAACCCACTGTCTCCACCAGTGGTTTGGTCCTCAGCTTTAGGAGGCGTCCGCTCCGTTTCTCTGCTCCATTGACTCGCCTCTCTGAGAGAGGAGGAAGGACTCCCAAACAGCCAGACACTGAAAGAAACAGGATCAGCACTTCAAACATGAGGCCAGTCTCATCATGGGCCCGTCCACATGATACCAACATGGAGGCACATTAGCAATGACCTCAACAGCCTGGGGACGATTGGACAAACTCATTTTCATTTTGGGCCAAACAGAGCATACGCCCCCCACGTGCCCCCATCAATATCATGAGTATCCTCAAAGGGCTGGTTGTGTCAGAATATATTGATAAAAACAGCCTATTAAATTGTTAAAATATTAATAATTAATATTAGTGGCTGTCTCTGTGTTTTATAAGTACTTCTTAAAATACAATTGCTTGCAAAAGTATTCACAGCCCTTGAACTTTTATATATTTTGTCACATAACCACAAAGATGAATATATTTCATTGGAATTTAATGTATAAGAGAAACACAAAGTGGAATACAATTGTCAAGTAGAAAAAATGATACATAATTCAAAATAAGCTTTTCAATTTGTTTTTACAAATAAACTGAAAAGGGTGGTGTTCAAAAGTGGAACTACTTTTTGCTGCAATTCTAATTCTACTTCACCATTGTACAATTGTTAATGGACAAGGCAAACAAAAAATGTGTAGCTTTGCTTGAATTTTCATGCAATAAAGCTTTCTTCATTTCATCATTAGCAGTTTAATCAGACATGAGCTGATGTGTTTCCATTGGTGAGCAAAAGGGACAAACAGGGCAGGAAACTGCTCAAGGTCCATCTCAACACTTCTCTCACTTTTTAATTTATTCTGTTCTTATAGAACTTCTTTGCCATTTCATAAACATGGCTGCAGAGCTTTCCTTTATGTGAATGTGTGCGTGTTTGTCAAGCTTTTCACCACACACACATGCGCAAAGCAAATCACACCTTTATGACATAGAGGTAGTTATCTAGGAGGCAGGAAGCCGTCCAGCCCTGGAGTGAAAATGACAAACACACACCAATAAACACAGATGGATCCAGGGCCCTTCTGAGTGGACCGGGTGCCACTGTGTCACAGCACATCAATAAAACAACCCGGTTTTTTTTTTCCAAGGTAATAGCAGTTTACCTTGTTTAGAGAGAGCAATAAGTCAGCACCGTGGCCCGCCAACTCTCCATTTAAAAGCCAATTTCTGTGCAGCAGCCAGAGGAAGAGCTCTGAAGCTGAAATCCTGAAGCGAAACAAAAAAAAACTGGCTTAAATTCTATCTGTCCAACAGAACCTTTGGTGTGTCCATAAGAAACTATGGACATACCATTTTAGATTTATTCATTTTAATTTAAAATGAATAAAATTATCTGCAGAGTTCACCAATGTTCTATCCTTGGTCCTCTCCTCTTCGATACGTATATGTTTCCACTCATTCAAATTGTACAACAAGATAGAGTATCACAATTATGCTGATGGCACACAGCTGTACATTAGTTTATCATCCAGAGATTGCAAACAGGTTCAAATACTCCATAAATATATTGAGAATGTGCCAAAATTTTCTTCAGCTAAATAAACAAAAAACAAAAACAGCATAGGTTAAAAATCAGCACCCACCTTCAACCTGCTGGTTTAAAATGCTCTGACTAAGCCAGGAGTCTAGCAGCAGTCAGGGAACATGATCTGATCCACAACAACCACATCAAAGGCACGATATTATCATCTAAAAAATATTGCCAAATTTGTTCATGTCTTTGTTTTTAGCAGTTTATTGCAGCACTATTTTCACTGTAATCCCAAAAAATCCACAAGGCAGTTTCAGCTTCTTCAGAATGCCTTACAAAAACAAAAAGAGGTCAGCATGTCAGTCCACTTCTGAGGTCCTTGCACTGATTTCCTGTTACTCAAAGAATAGCATTTAAAATCTCATCAATGGCTTATAAAGCACCTACTAATAAAAGCCCAGATTACATCGCTGATCTTCTCTAAAGCTTAAAAACCATGAAGGCCTTTAAGATTATCTGAATCAAACCTACTCATTCTGAGAATGAAATGAAGCATCTTTCAGTTTTTATGCACCAAAAATCTTTAATAAGCTCCTTTAACTTCTTTGTATAAGCATTTTAAATATTCTCTGGCTGAAGCTGCTCTCTAAATAAAGTTGCCTTGCCTTCACCTGGACATGGAGAGAGGATGCACCTGTAGACAGCAGCCGGATTCATTTTTGAAGTGGGGGGAGGGGGGACAAGAGGTGTTTCGTCACCTCTGTTTCACACTTTGAATGTCAGATGCATGCACTTGTTCAGTTGACACAATCAAAGCGCGTTTGGTGTGAACGCACCAAAAGTGCAATGCGCCGAACTTGAAGCGTCAGAGGGGTTTTTTAACGTGTTTAGTGCAAACGCACCATTAATGGGTTAAACGGTTGTCCAAGCGGGTGANCCTCTGTTTCACACTTTGAATGTCAGATGGATGCACTTGTTCAGTTGACACAATGGCAATCAACTCAATGGGTTGGTAGCAATTTGCCCCGAAGTAAGCACCCCTTACTTGGAGGTAAAAGCTGTCGGGTTCATCATGCGAAGTGGTCTAGCTACAGATTTACTGATTGCTGGCTATTAAATGTGCTGCAGTGATACAGATTTGGTGAAAAATAATCAGAAAAAAATTATTAAAAGTTGTGGGGGAACATGCACAAAGCATGCTTTACCCAGAGCATTTAGAGGAAGGAATAAAGTTTATTCCATTTTCAAAACTGGTGTCTGGAAAAATGTAAAAAGCGGATAAATGCCTGCAGCCAACCCAAGAACAGCTGAATACAGAGATCCACTGTATTAAAACACCATGTTCGTATGAAGGTTTTGTCATTATTTCATCATATTCTTTATGGTTAAATATCAATGAGTGAAGCTTGGTCAAAGTAATAACTATGTGTCTACAAATGGGTACAGTTTGCGTACAATTGCGGCGCGTCTCGAGCGCTTAGCGCGGGGCCATTTGAACTGTTTTGAGCATTTAAAGCTTCGAGCGCGTAAACCAGACACGTGTGACGATCAAAGCACGTTTGGTGTGAATGCACCAAAAGTGCAACGCGCCGAACTTGAAGCGTCAGAGGCGTTTTTTAACGTGTTTAGTGCAAACGCACCATTAGTGGGTTAAATGGTTGTTCAAGCGGGTGACCCGTCAGGTCTTCAGTTCGCCAAACCACACACACACACACACACACACACACACACACACACACACACAAACAAAAAGCTCATAAATCGGCAACCTCCCAGAACCGCACACCCGGTAAAAAGCTCAGGCGGAATCCAAACGACCTCTTAGATCTATGGGAGGGATCAAACTCCGCTCATTCAATTTTAGCTTACAGAAAAAGTGTCAAGCCGTCAAATAAACAAAAGTAAATTGACCAATAACATTTAGGCTTATGCGTGCCCACCCCCACAAACTCACACAGATGTACGCTACAAGATGTTTGACACAAAAGATATTTTTTTCTCCTCAGTATTGTTAATAGTCAAGAGAGTTAGATAATAAAGTAATCCAAAAATTACTGTTTTCTTTTTTAACTTAATGGAAAATCTCAAGGTATGCACAGTGCCTACAGCCGTACAACTGCGGGAGGCCCTGTCCTCAGCTAAATACGCACGATATAATTATGCCGAGGATGGACAAAATCACGACTGGTCAAATATTTGGAACATTGAAAAAATAATAAAATAGATGTCAAATATCCTCCAGCAATGCCAATTCAGAGAAGCGGGACAACCTAATGGTTCCAGTGCATCTTCACGTTACGGCGCAGCAGTACTATCTGGATACTGTTGGTCTGAAGCCAAAAGGCGCAGATTATAATTGCTGCATGTTCCACAAATTTTGCAGTAAAGAGATTTCTGAGTGGGACAGATAACAGCCAGACTACTAGCAATATTTTTTTCATTGAAAACAAAATTAAAAACTCCACGATTAAACTTGAATGTGCTGTTTTATTTTACAAACAAAAATGAATTTCAACAGCCAGAGACCTGAAAACCATCCGTGGCCATCGATAATGAAGGCTGATTGGCTTTTGGAAGAAAAAAAAAAATTCACGCAATTATTTTTCAACTTGAG
>NW_006800529.1:111315-112923 GCF_000485575.1 Poecilia formosa
GACCCGGAGCTGCCGCATGTGCGTAAACCTTTGGGTGGCTGTTATGATCTGGAGCCTTAGATTTGGTCCAGTGGTGTAGGTTTTATCTGTGCTTCTGTCTGTATATAAACATAGAGAGATGTCAGTCACAGATTGTCAGAGTTGCGCGCAGTCTGTGTAAATGTCTGGTGGGACCAGCTGACATTTCATGAGACAGTAAATGAGAGCCCTCTCCTATTTAAAACTGAGTACGATACCCCAGTAGTTTATATAGTAGGGTGCCATGACTGTTGACTCATGATTCATGGTTGCTAAAAACCTTACCAGATTGACTGATTTTAGTGACATAATCGGTGTAAAATATTGAATAAAATGTTGTGCCATATGACTGGCTTTATTTTCATGCTTATATTTAACTTTGTGACACACAAAACTACAAATTAATCGTCCTTATTGTCTCCAGGTACATTCTGGGTAAAGCTTGTCACCAACGTCATCATCAGTCACTTGGCAACAAATGGCAAACTAGCTAGAGCATTTCTACGGACTACGTTAACATGTTTTGAATTTGTGTTGTTGCATCGTTAGTGACCAGTAGCCTGATGTTTCTGTTCTTCTCTTGGTTTGTTGTACTTCATGTCAGATGGACTTTAAAATGACATAGTCGCTCTCTCTGGTGATGAAACTTGCTAGCTCCGATGTTGCGGGCATGTCCATGTTGTCGAGAAAAGTCAAGCTCATCCTACTTCCCCATGCTGGAGATTTTAGTTTAATAATAACAATAAATAAAGTTATCTGTAAAACTAATTACACAGGTGACATCAAGACCCAACAGTAGAGTCAGACGGTAATAAAATTAATCTGGCTGTGTGTGTTGTTATTGTGTCCTGCAAACTTTGCTTTAATTCTACTTTTTTTCTATTTAATCATAAAAAATCATAGTCTGGCAGAAAGAGAGTCATGGAACAGGAAGATCAGGTTTCCTGAAGAAAGGGAAAGTTTCCAGCCTGGCATGTGGATAAAAATAGTTCAGAGTGCTCATTTCAAGGCATTAAAGGTTTAAAGAATAAAATCTAAACATTTTGAGTAATTGGATAAAACCCAGAGTAAAATACTTAAATGAATAATAATAACTTATGATTAAACCAATAATTAATATTGGTTTAACCAATGGTTGATATTGGTTTGATTATAAGAATATTTACACTTACTCTTATACTTATGGAAGTACATACAAGTGAAACAAATAATTGTAACATGGTATCAAATAATTAGATTTCCATTAATGTCTGTAATAACTCACATTATGATTATAATAAGAGTAACTAATAACTAATGGTTATTATAAAATTATAAATGAATGCTAAATCCAAGAACCTTTTTTAGTTCACAGTGTCAGCATTATGGAAGGACAGACCAGATTATTGATTTTACTTTGATTATTTTGGCTACTGAATTAAGCTGTACTGACCCTTTCAAAACTGCCTTACTAATAAAATAATTAGCATTAAGAAAATCTAAAAGATGTTGTTGACATTCAGTTTATGAGTCACCTTAAAGTTCTTTGATGGTTGTAAAATAGCTATGAAGTATGATTCTGGGAGGAGAAAGTGGAAAATGTTTTATAGG
>NW_006800529.1:112992-117459 GCF_000485575.1 Poecilia formosa
TCGAGATGGACAAAGAACTCTGCAGCTGAAGAAGAGCCGGAGCCACAGAGCCGAAAACTGTTGTGAACATGGGGACCAACATGTGGCTTCAAATTGCACTTCTCTCACCAGCTGGGTTCGAGACCCCAAAGACAAAGACAACGACCAAGGCAAAACTGAAGATAAAGATGAAAATAAAGACAAAGGCAAAGAACAAAGGCAAAGATGAAGAACTAGTGTGTTCCTTCCATGAGACCAGCTCGTCTACATCTCGATGGACCAGAAAGATCATGAGACAAGGAGAAAGGAGCTACAGAGCTGCAAGACAAGAAGCTGAGGACCGCTACGCGCATGAGGAAGTCACTCTGAGGCCCGAGACCTGCCGCTCTAAGTCAGTACTCTTCCTGGGGTTCAAGATGCCAAACTCCGTTCGTCTCTCTCAAAGTTTCCCTTTTTTAGTTCACAGTGTCAGCAATAGGGAAAGATACGCTAGATTATTGATTTTACTTATTTGATTATTTCGGCTACTGAATTAAGCTGTACTGACCCTTGCAAAACTGCCTTACTAATAAAATAATTAGCATTAAGAAAATCTAAAAGATGTTGTGGACATTCAGTTAATGAGTCACCTTAAAGTTCTTTGATGGTTGTAAAATAGCTATGAAGTTTGATTCTGGGAGGAAAAAGTGGAAAATGTTTTATAGGTTGCTTTTAGCCAATACAACACCCTTGGGACTCGCCCGAGTCACTAAAACCTACCTGGTTCAGTAACAAGTACAAGTTGTAATATGGAGAAAGAGCAACCGTTAACAGGTGTGCTCTGTGAAGCTAGCTGATTGCGGGCTGCTCGATCTGGCTAATTCACAGGGTGAAAAAGGGTGGGACATCTGGAGGCGAGGTCGTTAGAAACCAGGCTAGTCTTTCTCGCACCCAGCTTAAACAGAATGTCCTCTATATTCTCATGTGTAGTAATACTCAGGAGTTAGAGGCTTCTCGGACCCGTTAGATGGAGAGCTGGGAAGCACATCTCCCTCCTCTCAGAAGGGGAAGTAGAGAGAGAGAGAAGAGGGGAGGGGGGTCTTGCGCAGCAACAATGTTGTAAAGTTAAATTATCATGAGCTTTATTATTTGGGCCCGGTCATTAGGGCATAGGTCATCTATGCCACAGGTGTCAAACTCCAGTCCTGGAGGGCCACTGCCCTGCAACATTTAGATGTGCCGCTGCTGCACCACATCTGAATACAATAATTAGGTGATTAGCAGGACTCTGGAGTATCTGCACAATGAGGAGGCAATTAAGCCATTTGACTCTGGTGTTTTGTACCTGTGGCACATCTAAAAACTGCCAAAATGTTTTTTCTTTGTTAGTGTCATGTTGGTGACTGAAGCCTGTTATGATGACTTCAACACATTTCATCAGATAGGTTGGCACGACTTCTAATGCTGTCCAAAAATTTTTCTAAGCTGACTAATTTTTTTAGTTATTATTTCTGACGTTTTTATGCTTTATCTTGTAAACCAGGTGGGCAGAGTAATTTGAATGAATGTGCCGGTGACACACACAGATGAGTCTGATTAATTTTGTTCACACTTTTTTTTTAAATATTTATTTATTATCCTAATGTTTCTGCTATATTTCCTGTTTTTCCTTCCAGGCTGGAAGTCTTCCTCCTTCATGTTGGCGAAAACAAGAGCAGCACCAAAGACACTTCACCATCAGTGATCACAAGACCATCCATGACCGCTTCCAATGAACTTTCAAAGCACACTTCACCTTCAGTGCAAAGTACCATGAATGTATGACCTCTGTTGTATATTCCTGTCAGTGCTGTTTGATGTTTTGAAATAAAAGTAGATTACATACTGCAACTGGTGCTGGTGTTTTTGTAGCATCTAATGTCTTTTAAAATGAATTTGGGGATTATTGATGGCCAATAGTTTTTGGGGCAAAAAAAAAGGTTTTAAAGGATCTAGTGGCTTTTATTTGGTAGTAAATTGACAAAAAAAGTGGGTAATGAGAGAAGGGGAAGAAAGGGAAGCGAACCCACAACAGCCGGATTGAAAACGAGAGCCTCCCATATGGAGGCTCCCCCCCATATGTGCTTAACCCCTGCACCACCACAGCACACTCTGCCAGTAGTATTTCAAAACTAAAATTTCTATGTTAATATATACTTTACACCGTTCTGTGTTAGATTAACACATTTATAGTGTTAACTTTTGACAAAATACACTAGTGTTGAGTAAATCAACACTGATGTGTGTTTAATTTCAACTACTGTGAGTGTTGATTCAACTATATCACAAATAATACTTTCAAAAGTGTAATTTCTACAACATCCAGAGTGGACCAATATAGACACTTTCAAAGTGTTGAATTCAACTCTGTAGGAGCTGATGGAACACTTCCAAATTTGCTGTGTAGAGATGTACAAAATATAAAAAAATAATGTATCATCTTCTTTTCACTTTAAAATTCTGTACGATTTTATATTGGCCTGTCCCATAAAACCACAATAAAATGCCTTGATGTTTGAGGTGGGAACATGAAAAAATGTGAAGAGGTTTAAGGGATCAGAGCATCTGCTTGTTACTGGAACATAAAGAAAAATGGAGCAGAGATGAGCTTTTAGAAATTCTTCCAGATCCAATGAGGTAAAACGGGACATGCAGGAGAATTTTCTTCAAAAATCATGGAGAAACAACAAAGCAATGTGGTTGGGTCAATTAAGTCCTCACTGGGAGCAGATGTCCAAGTATGTTAGCAACTCTGTCACTCAGCAGTGTGATGAGGAATTTAACCGCCAACTACATTTCACAGCTGAAGCCATGACTGGCTGATTTTGAACTGCTAGAATAAATTCAAAAACTGTAAAAAAACAAAAACAAACAAACAAACAAACAAAAAAAAACTCTATATCAGTTTCACAGTCTTTGTTAAACAAATACATTTCTCTAATATTTTCGCAAGTCATTTTTGGCAACTAAGTTTCAGCCAATGCAAATTCATCCTCTTACTAATAGAGGAGGAATTTGGAGAATTCATAGGAGAATTAGTGGAAAGGCCTGTTCAATGTTTCATGCTACAGCATCTCAATCACATTTAAGTCCAGAGTTTGATTAGACCACTCCAAAATCTTCATTTTAGTTTTAATGAGCCATTCAGGGATAGAGACTTGCAGGTTCTCAGTGTTGTTCTTTGTAACCCTTTCCAGACTGATGAATGTCAGAGACTTTCTTTTCCATGTGATTTTCTACAGATTGGGGATTGACATGCTGGTTTCTGAGATCTTTTAGTCCATTTCATGCAGTCAGGAAAGTACTGTTGAAGGGACTCTTTGATTCTTGATCTTGACATGGAAAGCCTGGGTGGTTTGGATATATGACATCATCATTTGAAAACAGATTTTTGGATTTACTCATGTTATCTTTGATGGTTATCAATATTTGTTTGACAACCAGAAACACTGAAGTTTTTTTTTTCTTTTTCACTCACTCCAACATTCTGAACCCTTTTCTCTGTGGCTCTTATGTTGCCTCCTTACCTAGACGGAATAAAAACCCTTCCAGATGCCAGTCTCTTAATAGATACTTCACGGTCATATCTCTCAGGTCCACAACATTAAATCATTCACAGACCACACATTAAAGCTATATTTTGACAGTGAGAGGCAGACTATCAAAAAGGAAATCTAGAAAATTAAGTAACATTTACATTAAAATAATATTATTTCCTCCACTGTACATTTATTTACATGTTTACCGACTGTAAAACAGTAATCATCTGGTTTTTACAACAGTGCTGCAGGAACACATGGCAGATGAATGGCTCCAGAGTTACTTAAAAGTATTCTTACTCTGCTTTGGTCTCAGCTCCTTTCTGACTGGCCAGCCTCATGTAAGATATTCACTGGTCAATCCTCAAACATCAAGTCTTTTCAGCCAAGTCATATTTAGATTTTCCTATTCAGTCAGCACAAACAATATTTCAGGCTATTATTCTGCTTGACCAAACTTCACCCAAGTGCTTCCTTTATGCCTGGATTAGTTGACCCTTCACTTGTGATCATGGAGTTGTCCTCTCTACTCATTATCTCTTTCTGAAGAGGTCTTGGTGACATCACTTAACTCTGTTAAACACACTCATGAAGAACTTCAACATGGTGTCTTTATGGATATTAGAATCTTAAAGGGTGAGAAAGGAACAAACAGCAAGCTATTGCTGCTGATGTTTGGAATATTGAAGGTATTAATAAAATGTGTGTTTTTAAACAGCTGTACTCTTCCTAATGACAGCTGGAATCAAGCCTGTCATTCAGGTCTGAAACCTTGTAGTTATACATTTTCATAAAAAGTACATAAGAGTCATCTACCTCAGCTTGCACTTAGCAATATTTTATCTTTCAAAGGATTTCTCTGGAAAGGAAAACATCTTTAACTCAGCTGCTCAGAGTGACAGTCACCTCTGATCACATTTAGTGTTTTTTT
>NW_006800529.1:117931-120852 GCF_000485575.1 Poecilia formosa
ACTACTTCCAAGAGAAATGCCTGTTTACCTAGAGAAGATGAATGCTAAACGGCTTGTTTTACCAATCAACATGTGCACATCATTTTAACAATTACTTCCTTTAAAAACCACTGATTCTTCTTCAACACCTGTGAGGTAAAAGAGCTGCTCTAAAGAACCAACTAGCCAAAGTTCTTGAGGTCTGAAGACAAACAGCATAAAGCGATGAAGGGCAGTAAGTCAAACTCACCTTCTCATAATAATCGACGTTCTTGGCAGCGGTGGAGATAAAAGCAGATTTGAGGTCAGCTCTCATGCTGGTCCTCCAGCGGGACCAGTCTCCCCGTAAAGCATTGTTGGCCTGTTCCACTCGGTCTGCCAGGTCATCTACCTCCTCCTGAAGCTGCCACACACAGAAAAACCTCATCACTGATGAGTTTGAGGAACCAAAGCTGAATCTGGATTACGCTTATCTGCCCAAGAGTTCAGAGAAATCTGGCTCTTCACACTGATCTGGTACACTTTAAACCAGAGGTCCCCAAACTTTTTCCTGTGAGGGCCACATAACTTTTCCCTTCTCTGGTGGGGGCCGGAGTCAGTTTGTAACAGAAAAAGTGTGACAATTCCAAGAGCGCCTAAATGTAAAAATTTATTGTTTTCCAGAAAGCACAATCAAATAACCCTCTCTGGGTTCTTCACAGAAAAATTCCAGGAAATAACACTATTTATGAAATAAATACCATATTTTCAGGACTATAAGCCGCACCGGGCTATAAGCCGCAGATATCTCTGCCACTCCAGGTCCTCCAGAGGGGGATGGACACCCAACATTTGAGTCATAACAGGTCAATTGAATATCACATTTATTAGGGTTGAAAAAGCAAAAGTTGCCAAGTTTAGATTTAACTGAACTGATTACGGTAGTTTTCGACCGGTAACTGTAACAGTAAAAGTGCTGATCTTTTGTGTCTGCTATTAGCATGTGCTAAATGGGCACTTTCTTTTCCTTTTGTTCTTTAGATTTCAACGGCAGCTTGCATCCATTATTGTTGCACTACTGCCATCTATTGGATTCTAATATCTATACCTCAAATTCTCATAAAGATCCCAGTATTATTTTAAAAAAACAAAAAATCTTCTTTTTCCCCTCAATGTGATTTAACTGAAATCTCAAATTTCAATTCCTTATTAAAACCTAATTCCATTTTAATGGGCGATTTCTTCTTTTATTTCCAATTTTGACTTCCAATGATTGACTTCCTGCTAAAGAGCCCCCTGCTGGTTGAAGAAAATTCCACATATAAGCCGCAAGGTTCAAAGCTTAGGAAAAAAGTAGCGGCTTATAGTCCGGAAAATACGGTATATGAAAAAAAATCTAAACACTCTCTGGCATTGTTCAGGGGGCCGGACCAAATGTGGAGGCGGGCCGGATTCGGCCCGCGGGCCGTAGTTTTGGGATCACTGCTTTAATGGACCGAAGTTGGTTTCCTCCCAGGGGTGAAAACACTCAAGTGAATCCCAGTGCAGACCAAATACCCAGACCCACTTCTTGGCCAACTTCTAAACCAACTCTGGTGCGTTTCACCTTTGGTGAGAATAAAGACCGGCCTTGATCCAAACCAACTACAGGAAATATANAAATGGGCACTTTCTTTTCCTTTTGTTCTTTAGATTTCAACGGCAGCTTGCATCCATTATTGTTGCACTACTGCCATCTATTGGATTCTAATATCTTATACCTCAAATTCTCATAAAGATCCCAGTATTATTTAAAAAATAAATAAATAAATCTTCTTTTTCCCCTCAATGTGATTTAACTGATCAACAACATTCTCAAATTTCAATTCCTTATTAAAACCTAATTTCATTTTAATGGGCGATTTCTTTTTATTTCCAATTTTGACTTCCAATGATTGACTTCCTGCTAAAGAGCCCCCTGGTGGTTGAAGAAAATTCCACGCAAGGTTCAAAGCTTAGGAAAAAAGTAGCGGCTTATAGTCCGGAAAATGCGGTATATGAAAAAAAATCTAAACACTGTCTGGCATTGTTCAGGGGGCCGGACCAAATGTGGAGGCGGGCCGGATTCGGCCCGCGGGCCGTAGTTTTGGGACCACTGCTTTAAATGGACCGAAGTTGGTTTCCTCCCAGGGGTGAAAACACTCAAGTGAATCCCAGTGCAGACCAAATACCCAGACCCACTTCTTGGCCAACTTCTAAACCAACTCTGGTGCGTTTCACCTTTGGTGAGAATAAAGACAGGCCTTGATCCAAACCAACTACAGGAAATATACATCTTTTTGGACTTCATGAGCCAACTTTGCAGGCCATTAGGATAAAGATGAGTCCTTCAGTGTTGCAACCATTACCACTGCATTTACTGGTTGGACTGAACTTATACCCGATGTTCTTTTGCCGTTCATTCAGCTGCAGTAGCATTTACAGACACCATTCAGGGTTTCCCCCAGAAATCTTGCTAAGCCCAGTGGTCGGGGTGCCAAGTCAGTCCACTGGCGGTTCACCGTGTTCTTGTATTAAAAGATGTTAAGTTAACAGGAAATGTAAAAATATTACTGGGTAATTATATGTTACAGGAAAACATCACTAGTGAAATGCTATTTAAACCCACAACTAGTCTTAAATACAACAAATAAAAAAATACAATTAAAATGAATATCAATTATCTGCACTTCTGTTTAATCCAAATTAAGTCAGCAGCTCCTGATGTGTCCCTGAAGCCTTTATCGGGTTGCAGGGGCCCCATAAAGGCTAATATTTTAACACAAACCACAGATACGTAAATGTAACATTTGTTTATTGAGATCATCAACACTGCTAAATTGGATTTAATGGTGTTAAGGAAGAAATTCTAAATTGGTTAACTTTGGAAAAAGCCTGGCTCTCTCTCCCTCTGGATCCCAGGTCCTCTCGGCGGGCCACGTGTG
>NW_006800529.1:122378-124068 GCF_000485575.1 Poecilia formosa
TCACTATTACTATAGTAGTAATACTGTTTGACTACAAATTTGATCTCCCGCGGGATATTTTGTCCCTATAGCTAATCTACCTTTTTAATATTTTAATACTTCTTTAGAAAACTGCATGGGATATGTCCTTAAAAAAAGCACATGAATAACGTTGGATGCTGACCGAAGCTGTGTTAGGCAACAAGCAGAACAACACCTCTTTCTTTACACTGCGTGGAAATAGCTAGATTTTTCTCATTTTGTTATTTTTTTTATTCACCGTAAACTTCTGAGAAATAAAACACACAAAATGAAACTTCTACAGGTATGATGGATTTATAAGAAACCTAACATTGATGTGCGCATGCGCACAGGGTCGCAACTACATATTCAGGTGGATGCGAAAACATAAATCGGCTCCCCACCCAAAGGAAAGTATGTGAAGGTGAAGGAGCACACGCGCTACATTTCTCAGGTGGATGATGCGTACACAACATACGCTCGTTCTACCCCCCCGACACGAAGGTACGTAAAAGGTAAAACTCGCTACATTTACCCCGTTATGGGCGCGAGGTGAAGGCGCGTAAGGGCGCTCAAGTGGATGCGAACACATCATCAGCGGGGTTTTGTCGCCCCCTCTGGTGCAGCGCCCCTATGCGTTGCATGCGCTGCATGCCCACTTTTTGCACCACTGCATGTACATTACCACAAGGTATGCTGTATTTACAAGGTATGACAGATAGTCAGAACACCTGCCCAGCAGGGCCGGCCCATGTCTATGGCCGGCCCTGCTTTCGTGGGTGACGCAAGCTTCGCTGCTGTTTGATGATTGGCCGTGGGCGTGGTCAGTCGGAGCAGCAAAGTGAGAAGAAAAACGAAGGCGCAACGTTTCAAACTCGCTACAACTAGAAAGTGATGGAACATACAAATAAGCGATGAACAAAGATGTTGGCTTTTCTTTGCATCAGATTTCAGTAGCAGCTTGATGGAGCCGTGAGGAATGAGTAGTTTTTGTCAATGTAGCGGAGAGAATGGAAATCCTCGTTTGCCGCTTCGGAGCCCGATAGCGGCTAAGAGGTGGCTCAGATGCAGCTAACGCCGCTGCTGCTCTCCGGCAGCCAGGTGAGCAGTTTGTAGATATATTTGTCTGGTTTGTACTATATTTAAGGTTGCCTACACAGTGATTCTTGAGAATAGGGACAAAACAGGTCCTATGGATAAAGCACAAAATTTGAATAAAATATACACAAAATATAATTTTTTCAAATATCTGACTAAACTAACCTGGGTCATGTGAGCACAACAATGTATATTTTCCTGGTGTTTGCTGAAAATGTTTTTATTTTAAACATTGTAGTTGGTGGATGATGTCTGTAAAATCCCTTGTCCAGGAGCAGAATTCAATACATTATAATAGTTTAAAACAATTAAAGAAATACTAAAATTATATATTATGACAAGTATAAGTAGTCATACAAATAATTATAAAAGTATCAAATTGAATTAAAAATAATTTTTATATATTTTCCAACTTCATTGAAATTTGTCCCTAGTTTTTGTCAACACCGTCAGACATAAAAATAATGTAAAAAAAAATCAGGCATTATTGGGGGGCACCAGAACTTCTGAGGACCCCATGACCACTTCCTTTCTCTTCCTTTGCTAAGAGGGCTAGTTAGCTCTGGTTAGCTTATGTTATTCTTTAGTTTTT
>NW_006800529.1:125836-136282 GCF_000485575.1 Poecilia formosa
AAAACCACTCCTACCTTTTTACTCTCTCTCTCTTTGTCGTTTAAGCCACCCGTTGCTGTGGCAACCGCCTGCGCCCCGTAAGCAGAGCAAAGATTACATTAAAAACACAACATTCAGTCCGTTACAATATCAGGTTTCCAGGCTTGATATTTATTCCTCGATTATTAATAAGCCTCTCATGAACATAGCGGTGGTTGAGTAGCTCATTTAAACTCCTGCTCTGCTCGTCAGTCGGACTTTGAGTCTCCTTTTTTTCCCCTTTTTTTTGTTAATGGAACCGAAATGCACTGAACTGCGCAACACCTTGTTGAAACAATAATTACTGAGATTATTAATTTTAACATGTTTTGTTGACTTTTTATACTTATTCTTTTTTAATGAAGCTACAAACGTTTAGGATCTTAGTGAATATTTTTGATAAGCCTATCAGAAGAGGAAGCGCTGGTCTCAGCGTCGTGGCGGCATTCAGTTTGTCACCTGCCGAGATTGACTCAAAACCTTTCCGCGATCGACCACCTCGATCGCGATCGACGTATTAGGCACCCCTGATATACATGCTTTGATTGTTTCTCATTTTGCTATTGTTGCACCGGAGTTTCCCCCGTTGTGAGATAATAAAATATGTTATATGATATTCTATTATTGTAAAATGGCAAGATGTCAGTTTTATAATTAAATGGTTATGAACTATTAATTGTAGAGGACATAAAAATGAACAATAAACCTGAAGAAAACGACAGTGGTATTTATCCATGGCTGTATGTCTGCATAGCACTAAAACTTACAAGAAATTATGTTTTGTCTTTAATTTACACCACTATTCCAGTTATTTATAATTGTTTATGTCAGGATGGTAAAAATATAAAGTAACTTGTGTGTTTTAAATCATTCCTTTGTAACTTCCACATCAATAATTGTTACGTATCTACATTTATGTGCTATGAGCTATAACATCTGATTACTTGCAGGGAACAGAAGAACATGGCTGACATGATGAACGATGAGGAGAACCATCAGAACAACTGCATCTCCTACAGGAGGAAGCAGCTACCAGCAGAGATGGCAGAGCTCCATGGAGAGTATTATATAAATATTTCATTGACACTTAACATTGTAGATTACCAATGAAGGTATCCAAACATGAATACATTATTCAGCAAACCAAACATTTTGATGTTTTCAGGATTGCTATTAACAAGAACCCAAAATACAAGTCATGTTTGTTAATTTCTATTTTATCCAACATCATCCTATCCACTCACTGTTTATCTGTCTTCCTGGAGAATCTTCAATGTAAGAAAGTGAGAAAATGTGTCCAAAATCTGTAACCTTAATTAGTGATAAACAAGACTGAGTTTAAACTTTTAAGCCCCCGATCAATTCTTAGTGACCAAATGTAAAAACATGGAAGGTTTGATTAAAACTAGGACCAGTCACATTAGAAGGAATACGGCTTTATTTGTTCTCAGTATAACTTGAACGTCAGATGAATCATAATTAAACGTATTGAGAAGTTAAAAACAACAGATTGTTAATGCACTTCAACTCTGTAAGAACATCAGACACATTTTTTTTTTATCAGAAATGTTTCATCAGCATATTGAGCTCATGTGATTCCTGCTCCAGACAGGTGAAGGTCTCTGGACATCCTGAAGGTAAACACCAACCAGCAGTCAGGAAGACGGACACTGATGAGATCCTACAACTCAGAGGCTGAAGGAAGAACCTCACTGATGGTCTGCAGCGGCATATAACCAACATCTGAAAACACATTGGAATATATTATGAATGTGCGGCGCCAACACGCAATTCTGATGCTATTAAGTTATTTGCAACACCCTGTCTAAAATTAAAACATGCATATTCGGCACTGTATTACAAGTTTTATAGTAGTTTAATACAAAAATCATCGTTAGCTTACCTGCACCGTCTGAGCCACCTGCTTTCCTCATGGGAAGGACAGCAGAGATCAGTTGTTCTCCTGGCCATATCGCAGCATTCCTCCCACCGCACATTTTCTTGAAGTCTCAGAAAAATCACAATCACAGGCTGTAAAACAATAGTTCAGCTTTCTCCTCTTCTTTTGTTTCAGAAAAACAACACGCGGTAAGAAACAGAAGCACGGTGCCTGGAGGCGGGGCGCTATACCCCCCCCCACCACCAGGAGGTGTCACTCTGCTACAGAGCCGAGACAGACGGTGGAAAGGCGGTCACTCTGAAGTAGAGTCAGGCTGCTGAAGTAGAGCCGGTGGAAAAGGGGCATATTTGTTCACAAATACAAATTAGTAAACAGCAATTATAACTGATTGCTTTTTAGGCTGGCCAATTAAACTACTCCCCCTCTCCCAGATTTAACTAAATCTAACACAGAAGCTGTTAGAGGTGCTGATGTTTTTAGCAACAAAAGGGGCCCCCAAGTCAATTTCTGCTCAATGCCTCATACAGCCTTGTACCGCCCCTGCATGATGCGCACTAAATCCGCAGCACTGCGCAGAGATGTGCAACAGTAGATTTAATTCAATGCTGCTAATGTGGCTTTAGGAGCTCTTCCATTTCATGTCTGAGTTTTTAATAAGGGGTCACAGAAACTGTTCTGGCTGCTGGAGTTAATGAGACGAGATTTTCAGATATCCACAAGGCTGCACGTGCATGAACTCTGACTGACAGCTGAATAAAAAGACAACACATTTGATACGGGTTGATGGATCGTGTAACCGGAAAAATAACACAAAACCAGCGTGATGCGTGACTACGAGGCAAGCGTGAAAGCTCTTCACCAGGCTGAACCTGCATGATGAGGTTAGCGCTGGTTTGTTAACCACTAACGCACCGGCCAACCGGGAACACATACATAAACTTTACAGCGTAGACCGACACAGAGCCACTTACTGGGCAGCATGTTGAGATGTAAACGCCGCACATAATTGTTCGTTCACAATTATAAATCATTCTCACCACTCCCTCAATGCACACCTCTGAATTTGTGACTACAAGTTATTTCTGCGGTTCATAAAGAGCTGCGCAACCAGAGCTAACATGGTGGGTTTTAAACTCTTACCTTGAGTCCTCCAAAGAAACATAATTCCTCACAGGAAGTTGATGTAAATATCCATACAGGAGGTGAGCCTGTGTCCAATTTGAGTGAAAGGAGGTGCGCGCAATATGCGCTGAGGTAAAGTTCATCAAGCAGCCCCAACGCGCGAGGCAACGTGCAGAGGCGTCAACTGTGTTATTGGTCCGTGTGCTGCTGGCTTTAAATGCATAAACTATAAACCTATCTATTATAAACCTATCCTTTAGGAATAAATCTGCTCCGCTAGTGAAATGCTCTGAGCAACAGAGACGCTTGCAATCCGGCTTAAAAAAGAAAAAAAAACAACAAAAAGAAAAAGGAAAAAAGAAAAGAAATTAAGAGATATTAAAAGAAACATAAAAAAGCAACGAAACAAAGCCTGCTGGGAGAAGGGAGGGCTAGTAAAGCAGGCTTATAAGACATTGGAGGAAACCCTGCGGTTTTGTGGTGTATTGTGGTGCTAAGCTGTTCAGTGATTTATAAATTAACACTATTGTTACAGCCAGCGGCCTTGTATGTTTTTCTTTTCTTTTCCGTATATCTGCAGTTTTTCAGCTTCTATTCAAATTGACTCCA
The DNA here is from genome assembly GCF_000485575.1 of Poecilia formosa. NCBI lineage: Eukaryota > Metazoa > Chordata > Actinopteri > Cyprinodontiformes > Poeciliidae > Poecilia > Poecilia formosa. The sequence continues at coordinate 129,486 of NW_006800529.1, forward strand.
CTTGAAAGTGGATGGAGCCCTGCCTTCCTGTGCCACTCCCTGAGGCCTACAGCGATTGGCTCACCAATTGTCACCTCCACCAATCCCTGATGAGGCCTCCTTCTTTTAAACCCAAGACTTCCTGGGAGAAGGCGTGGCTGATTCTTTGTTGAGACAGCTTGCCTCTTTGTTGGGTATCTGACTGCTGTAAACTCGCCTTGTCTTTTTGCTTTTGTAAGCTTTGATCGCTTTTGTAACTTGCTCTGTCCCTGTGAGGGGGATATTTGTATCTCTGCTAGAGTTTTGTAGTTTATTTTGTTTAATTTTGTTTAACCTGGACTTGAAGTCCATTTTTGTTTGGTTAAGTGCTTTGGTACAACATTGCTTGTTTTGTGGATTTTGTTTTATTTAGTACATTTTTGGTTGTAAGTCCCTACATTTTTATTAATTTTAATTTTACCTTTTTATTTTGTCAAACCCAAACACTAAATCTCAAACTGTTAAACCTTTAACATCCAGGTTTCTTTAATGTTACTTCCCCTCCCCCTGGCTGAGCTGGGTTGTAACAGTATTTTAAAGTCTGTTCTCTCAGTGGAAAGACTTTGGATCTGGGGTGATGTGCTCCATCTTCCTGGTTTTAGAGAGAACTCCAGCAGCACCGTTCTGGATTAGCTGATCAGATTTTCTAGACAGACCTGTGAAGACATTGTTGTAGTAATCAATGCGACTAAAGACAAACGCATGGATGAGTTTCTCTAGATGTTGCTGAGACAGTAGTCCTCTTCTCCTAGAAATGTTCTTCAGGAGATAGAAGGCTGACTTTGTAACTGTCTTTATGTGGCTCTGAAGGTTCAGGTCAGAGTCTATGAACACACCCAGAATGGTACTAAAGTTGTAATAACAGTACAAACATGCACAAAAGAAATGCAGCAAGCAGGACTTCCATGTTTGTTTTTTTCATGTTTGTGTTTTGTCCCGCCCCTGCTGACCATCTATCCAATGGGAGCAGTGATCATCACTTTTGTGGCTTTGTTTACAAATTACAGTCTACTTGGAAAAAAAGTCGCACCAAACAGAAAAGCCTGAATTGCAGATTCCCCTGATCACAAGATTTTGAACCAGCAAACGACTAAACCAGTGGTTCTTAACCTTTTTTGAGGTACCGAACCCACCAGTTTCGTATGCGCATTCACGGAACCCTTCTGTAGTAATAAATAAAATTAAAATCAGATTTTTGTCCCCCTCCCCCCCCAAATTCAAGACTTAGGGGTGACCCAACTAGAGTGTAGTTAGGTCACCCCAAGATCACTAAGTCTTCTTAAAAGGTAGAGTCTCTGAGAACAGTTCTTCAACATATAGTCAGTGTTTCAGCAAAGTTGAGCTGACTGTCCAGGAACGACCCAAGGTATTTAAAATTTTCCACAGTTTCAGTAGGTTGGCCATTGAGAGAAACTGGAACCACTTTAAGGTCTTGTTTAGATCATTTAATTAGCTCTACATTCTTAAGAGAATGAAAAATTAATAATAAAGACGTATTCTGATTTAGTAATGTAATTATATTAGTTGTGTTACCACCCCCACGCCACTAGAGACAGTAGCAGGCCCGAAAAGATGCGACTACGGAGCAGATTTAGAAGTACACCGAAAGCTACGGTGAGCTGTGCTAAAGTAATTAAAGACACAATTTCAAATCCACGCTGAGAGTGGAGCTCCTTCAATCAGTGTTCCTCCACAGCTCTGATTGGCTCAGCAATGTAACGTGATCCTCTGCAGCAAGTGGGGCGCGTCATCACGACTTTACACAAGTGTCTCTTTACCTCCGCGGCAGAGGCTCCGCCGAACCCCTGAGACCGACTCATCGAACCCCTGGGGTTCGACGGAACCCAGGATAAGAACCACTGGACTAAGCAGAGAACCTCATTCAGAATGAGGTAAGAAGTGAGCTGAACGCTCATCCAATCTATACTGAGATCCTCCAGGGTGTCCAAGTGACATTTCACTTCTTATTACAGTGGATCAGCTGAAGGCCCACACTGGCTTACATGCATTAGGAGCCTGAGGACTGAATTAGAGCTGCTCCACTCTCAGCAGCCACACACACCTGTGGGCTGAGGTGTGGGCGGCAGGGTCTCACACTGAACTTCTAATTAAAATCTAGCAGATGGATTTAATGTTCGCTGTCAGAGAGGAGAGACACACCTGCACATCTACACAAGTACAAGCTGAGCATGCAGACCGGTGGAAACGGCTCAGCTGTAGCCGTGGTGGTGACTGTCACTGTGTTACAGCACATCAGCAGCTCCATTTTCTACTGGACAAATGAGTGGCAGCCTGGCTTACTGAGATAATCCTCTGTGGGAGCTCTTGTCCCTCCATAATATGGACTGAGCTTGGTCCAGAGAGAGAGAGCTCACTCCATTTTTTTTCTTTATGAAATCTAACTGCAGAGAAGTACAACATAGGAGAGCTATTCATGTTGATGTGTGCATGATGAACAGAGAGGGGAATGTAAATCATGCTTACCATTTCTTTGTCAGTTGTTCTTGAGGCCAGGGCCTCATTCTTTGCTTCAAACTCAGCCTGGATGTTGTCTCTCCGTCTCATCACAGCCTGGAAGAAACGCAAACATTTATTGGACTTGAATGTTGACCCACAGAAAGCCACCTACTGGCTAACTAGTGTAAGCAAAGTGTAAGCATTGGAAAATATTTTGAAACCCAAGTCAGATCAAATTTATTTATCAAGCACACTTCAAACTGGAGTAAGTAACTTTTACAAAAATGATTTTTACATATTTATTTAAACTATTACCATGTCCTGACAGCATTACATGAGACAGATGATCTGTGAACAGATCAATCTCCTCTCAGTGTAGTTTGCAGAAATGCAAATACAAGACAACTGTAATGGAACATTTTATAATGTGCTCCTCACCCCTCTTGTGCTTTAGATTGTGTCTACATAATCTTATCATGAGATTGGTCAAACTGCTCTCCTATAGACTTCTACAGTGCCATATAACAGCAGGAGTTCCTTGATCCTGCAGACTATCTAAGTGTTACTCCCCCAACGTAGAAGTCATCTGCCCTCTTTAGCATCAGAGAACAATCTCCTTTCCTTAACAATAGACAAATGGCCAGACCATCCATGTGGGGCTCCACAGAATTGTTGCTACATAACAATCAAGGATTCAAACCTCTAGTCCAATCAAGTCTCTCTTCTCTGACCAGAACCTATAAAAGGAAGCCAGATCCACTGTTGGTCAGAGCAGACTTGACAGACTCCGTATTTCTGTTCTCATCTTGCAAGGTTTTAATAAATTTCATATTTCTTCTCATCCAGACTCTTATTAAAGTAATTTTTCCATGACAACCAAATAACCAATCAGAGCAAGGGGGAGGGTCTTGGAGCAACCTAGTTAACTCAAGCTTGTAAGAATTGGTTGGCATAAAATTATGACCATATGATGACCTTAGGTAAAAATAACACTGTAAGGGGACATGTCAGATGAAGCCTCGCTTTGATGCTCATGTTGTCTGGCTGAAAACCACGTGACCAACAACAAACCATGCCTCGCATTAAATTGGGTATGTCACTACTTCATTTTGCATGTCGATTTTCAAAATAAAAGCACAATGAGCCGTGCTGCTTTGTGGGTGGTAGGTCATTAGGTTGTGCAGCAGCAGAGATAGTAGCATCTGAGGAGAGTATTTGTCGTCAGCAGTAGCTGAAGTGAAGCCAACGATAAGGAGGAAAACCTCTCCCATCTGGGAATACTTTGAAATGACTGCTCACAATAAGGTTCTATTTAAATAAAAATGATTAACTTTCATATTTTTATAGAATTTTTTTTAATTCTTGTTTGATCAAATAAAGAAACATTAATCTTACACATCAGAAACAGCCTGAAAGTAATTGGAAGGTTCAAATTCTCTAACTATGAGGGATCACAACCAGAACTCCCAGAAAAATAAAGTTAAAAACATTGTTTCAGGAAGTCACAAATACCATGTCTGCCTCAACAAGCAAAACTGAAATAAATATATCTTTATTGTCAAATAAGTTAATGGCATACAAGAAAACACAATCTTAGATGACGACTAAGAACAGGATTACTTTGAGTACAAATCACGACAAAGTTAAATTGGGTTCAATAGACCTCACATGGGTTTGATAAAACAGTATTGTTGCACATTCAGACACTACTATCTTCTAATATTTTTTGAAGTATGACTTGCTTGAGTGACAAGGCTGTCACAGTCTTAGTGCAGCAGCAGACGCTACCTGTGATTAAAGCATGGAGTAATGAACCTTTGGCCAAAGCAAAAGGCTAGAAAGCTTCATTGCTTCATGAGGCTTCATTTGGCCTTCACTACAATCAGTTCACTACAACACCAACACCCTCAATAAAAGAATGGAAATCTCACCCTGCAGCAAGGGAAGAGGTGCACACCAAGAACACCAACTGCCATTAAACCACCAAAAAGCTGCAACACACATGCTGCTGATTGGCCAAGAGGCCCTGAGATCAGGTGCAACCTGAAAGGGAGAAGCATGCATGCAGATACCAGTCCATGCAGCATCAGCTCTAAAATGTGTTGTTTAGCATTTTATGTAAGCAAGTAAGAGTTCAGTCTGGGCACAGATCAAATAAGCAAAGCTAAAACAATTTAAAGATTATTCTTTTGTTTTTGAGTTGTTGATGCTTAAACTGTTCCCAGCTGGAGCGGTCTAGAGCCACCCAGAGCTGAGGCCATTAGTGATTCAAATTTGATTGCAGTCAGTGGTTTGAGCACTTCTCTTCTATTCTCACCTTCAGAGTGTCGGCACAGAGGACATACTCGTGCAGGGTAGGGACAAGAACCTCAGACAGGTGTTGGATCTGCTCCTCTGTCTCCTTACTGCACCTCTCCACACAGCTACCAACACCCTTCAGTGGTTCTGCCAGGAGTTCCTCTGACTCTGCCCACTGGAAGTAGGTAGGACCATACTGCTTCAGCTCATCCATGTATTCTGAAAGCACAAAGAAGAGAGAGAAGCTTTGAATATTTTAGACATGGTCTCCAAAACATCCACAAATTTGCAAATTTCAAGAAAATAATTGAGAATTACATTTCACATAAAAAACTGCAAATCCTAAACCACGATTAGGCAGGGGCCTACTGTACCTACATCCAAAAACAATTAGAATTCTAACCTGCATTCAGGTGGGGCTTATTTGTCAGGTTAAAGTACTTTTAGAAAATAAACTTTAAGCAAGTATTATACATTCTTCTCATTAAGCCAATTTTTTTGCATTGTAATGTTTTTTATGGGTCTAATGAAATATTCTAATCTTAACCTGTTATCTGGCAGTACCAAAATCACCAAAAATGTCAGAAAAGGTATACCCAAATTAAATCAGTTGCTGTTCCTGAACAATTTAGAGTACATGCAAAAGCTTGGTCTCTTTATGAAGATGTCAAGCTAATTTTTTTTATACAGTCAAAAATGTTTTAACTTTAAGTAGTATGTAGCTATTATGTTTGGATAATAAATGTATAATAAAATTGATTCTACGATCTTTATTGATTTTTTTCCCCCCTCGGCTTATATCCGTAGTTTTTACATGTCTGATTTGTGACGGTGTAGCAGCAAGACTCCGCCTCCCCCAGTCTCACTTTCCACTTGTGCTTAAAGTAATCATTATAAACTACACACCAGTTTTTAAATTCTGTTAAAAGGCCAAATAAAACCGGAGTTATGCTTAGATAAGCAAATCATATTTTTCTAAATGTCAGAGAAATGTCAAAAACCGGCTTTTCTGGGAATGTGAAATGGAATGAGCTTCCAAACGTAAAAAAATGAAACACACAATTACATTCCTTTGTTTTGGGAAATCTCAAATTTTCAACAAATAACAATGGGCTGTATTTGTTGTTAAGAAACGAAGTAAAGTTGGGCAAGTAACCATGAAAGAGAAGCAGTAATGGAGAAGCGGCACGAATGGAGCAGCGGCAAATATAGTTAGATCACAAAATTAATGCAACGTTTGGATATTGGAGCAATCAGTGGCATCAATTTCGTGATTTGTTTTTAGCTTAGTGGTTTCTGATATGTATATAATGGATTATGTGAATAATGAACGTGTAGCCGGCAGTGGCGCTCTGTTTTGAGTCGGAAGATGAAGAGGGGAAACATGATGACGATGGCAGATAGATCATTCTTATTAGCAACTGACAGAGTATCAGAGACTGAGAGTACAATGAGATCATGGCAGTCTGAGAGGCAGCTACTCAGAGATCCAAGGAGGGGAATGGCAGTGCTGCGCAGCTGCAAGGAGTTAATCACTACGGGGTGAGGCAGAGCCACTCCCCCAGCAGCTACTAGTAAATAGCTTACAGCCATGGCTAACTCTGGGAGCCAAGGAAAAAAAGCCTTTTTCAAATAGTCCAAAAGACTTTTTTTTTTTACTTCTTTTTTTTATAATGTTATAAAACTGTGTTGCTTGCAATATTTTTAAACCAGTTTAAGAAATGTACAGTATATATTGTCATTCTAAATAATAAAAACCATTTGTTATAAATATTTGAGGATTTCACAGTGAAAGAATTTACTTTTTTCCCCAAATCGGATTTTGTTCTTCTGTGACTCAAGGTTCAAAATGGAAGCACAGTATGTCCAACAGTAAAAAAATAATAAGCGCAATCATTTGCATATTGAGAGTCTACAGAGGCTGAAAATCTCCCCACTCAGTTTCCAGGTCACTGTTCAAACTTTGAGCTTCATTCTCACCACATCTTTGATTAATTTTGTCTAACTGTAGACTCTAAGTCTCT
>NW_006800529.1:136899-174408 GCF_000485575.1 Poecilia formosa
CTCCGAGTTGACCAGTCAGAAATATTCCAGAAAGAATACAGGCATGTCAAAATGAGCTCAAGTCGCTCTCTGGAAATTATTGGCTTGGGAAAAGCCATTTCATAACATTACTGGTCGAATGCGGTGTCAATCAAAAGGGGGGGCTCTAGGCTACCACATAAAAGCGTCATAATGGACACCGGCAGAGTTTAAAGAGGAGAAGAAGGCAGAGATTCAGACAAACTAGATTTGTCCCATCGATGGGACAAAACGGTTAAGAAGTTAAAAGTCTTAAATTCATTAACTGTAGCCAGAAAATCATAATTAACAGAAAAGAAAGTTTTGGTCTGTGTGGCAATAATCTAATGTAATGCGTTTGTCTCAGAGACAAAAGATGAACTTTTAATACTATTCTCACTTATTGGATATGACAAATTGATTTATCAAACTTGTCTCGTTCACTTTCTGGATACACGTAACATTAATACTGGATCAAACTTACCATAACTTGCTAAATGACGTTTATAAAACTGAAGTAAACATGACTTTTGGCCATCTCTCACATAGGTAATGCTTTTAGTGAACAATAAATCAGGATTAAAGCAGGATGAAGAAAAACAGAAAAAGGACATTCATGGAGGCACAGGAAGAGAAATATTTTCCATGACATCTGCTTTAAAGCTGAAACTGTACCTCTATGTTCCTTGATGATCCTGTTGGTGACTTTGTCCACAGAGCACATCTTGTTGCTGAAGTCGTCCACATACGCCTGCATGACGGCAAACTCCTCCAGCTTGCTCCTGAGGCCTCGCACAGAGTTGGCCATGGCCCTCATGGTCTCGCTCATCCTGCTCAGAAAACCTGGACCAAGTTTCCTGTGAGGAGCCAGCTCCTGCAACACACACACATCAAGACTTTTAAAGAGACAGAATCATAAAGAGTTTCTATACACTTCTCCTCCGAGCTTATTCAGATCAAGAAACTAATTCCATCCCCTTTCCAGAAAATGAAGGAACCTGAAGTACTTAAAAAAACAACTCAGATTTCTAAAATACTTTAATGCAGTGGTTCCCAAACTTTTTCTCCTGGGCCTCCTCAGTGGTTTCCAAACATTTTCTGGGCCCCCCCTATGGATTACAAAAAGCTTTTAGGTTGAATGATGTTTGTTAGCGGTGGGGGGGGGAGGGGGGCATTGACTTTTTGGAGGGCAAAATGAATCATAGCTCAACATAGAAAACAACACCAGTAGCCTACAGGCTACTTGTTAGCAAGCTTAAGGTGCTGTATTGACAGGGGCGCGGTATAGGGGGGAAAAGTGATGACAATTTTAGGGGCCCTGACCAGCAGGGGGCCCTCCACAATTTAATTATTTATTAGCAAAACACAAAGAACTTTTCACAGTTTTTCCCCCAAACTAACAGACTGTTGAGTAAAGCTGTTGGATGCAGGTAAAGTTAGCTAAAAGATGACTAGCTAGCTAATATCAATACAGCACCTTAAGCTTGTTAACAAGTAGCTTAGGCTACTGGTGTTGTTGTCTACGTTCAGCTACGATTCATTTTGCCCCCAAAAAAGTTGATCCCCCCCCCCTTGTTCGTCTGGAGCCAGAGCTGAGTATAACAGGGAGTCTCCAAGAATCCACACCCCACCCTCTTCGCTCACACACATCGTTCAACCAGACAGCTATTTGTAAGCCATAGGGGGGGCCCAGAAATAGTTTGGAAACCACTGGGGGGGCCCAGGAGGAAAAAGTTTGGGAACCACTGATTTAATCACCTAGATCGTTTAAAATCATTGTCAGAGTTTTGAAGCTATTGATCTTGAGAAGATGCTGTTATCAGCTGTAGACTATGATGCTGTCCCTCAACAGGCTTCAGTTGGTCCAAAATGTGGTTTTATCCTCAGTCTCTCTGCTGGCTGTCTGGTCGTTTTAGAATAGCTTTGAAACGTTTCTTCTTCATTTTTAAAGCCCCTAATGGTTTCGCCCCAGCTGGTATGCCTGACATCACTGCGTCATGTTTTTCTAAATGTTCCAAGAACTAAGACTTTGGGTAGATCACAGCAGTCTACCCAAGATCTGCCTGGTGTAGATCCAACTTCCACTGGATCTACACCAGGCCACGGTCCTGGACCTTTAAATCAAAGCTCAGGACCTTTTCATTTTTGAAAAGCTTTTCATAATTATGTGACATTTCATTTCAGATTTCTAACTTTTATTCTTTCTTTGCACTTGAGTCGTTTTTTTTGAAGCTCTTTAGCTGTGTGGCTCCCTGGCTGTTATATGAATGAATAAATTATTCTCCACCCCTCCCACTGTGCGTGTATGTCTATGAGAGAAACCTCTTCAGTGAGGAAGACTTTGAAGTGGTGGCTGCAGGACAGGATGGGGTGGTCGGCGATCCGGTTGAGGAAGCGGTGTAGTGCTTTCCTCCTGGTCTCTATGAAGTCGTCATTGAAGCGCTCCACCATGCTCTTCATCACAAACTTCTCTGGGAGAGGCTGCAAACATGCCAACATAGAAACTTAAATTTCTCCCAAGAAACCAATGTGATGAGGATGAAGCATTTGGGGGCAGAAGCTCATGTAGCGTAGTACAAAGCTCTCAGGCGATCACCGTGTTTTCTGTCATGTCTGACACGTGGGGCTGGCTCTCAGTGCAGTGCTTACTTGGCTCTGTGTTGGCCTTCACTGCCAAGATAAATGGCCTGCCTAAAGAGCTTCAACCAGTAGATATCTGTGACATCTGCCAAACACTGACCTGGCTGCTCTGACTAGGAGGATGTGACTGACCCAGTTCTCCTACAGCAGTGTCAAGAGCCTGTAACGAGCTCAGAATCGGTTGCTGAATGTAAAGACTTTCATTCTTTCTCAGCAAAACTCATCAAATTTACAAAGCATAAATGCTTGAAATATTGAACTCCACATGTAATTAATCTATAGCTGTGTCCGAATTCAGGGTCTGCATCCTTCGAAGGACGGATTTGTAGGCCGATTACGTCATAGCGTGGCGACAAGGCCTGTCTGAATTCAAAGACTCTTTCAAATGCATCCTTCAAATGCGTCCTTCTTTTCCCCAGATTTGAAGGATGGGTCCGGTGTATCCTTCACGGCCCACGACATCCCATTCACTTATCCCAACACCCACGGTTCCAACTGGGCGTTCAGGCAGAGCGTCATTGGCGGTGAATAGCGACAAATGATTTAGCTATAATACACTTTAAATGACACAACGTGATTTGGTACAACGTTTTTAGGCAAGAATTTAAGTGTGTAAATCTCAAATATCTGCTCGGTTCATCAATACATCACCTAATTGCAATATTGCTCTGACATTTTCGGACCCGTCTGCTACCGCTGCGTTAACAGCCAGCTCCCCTTCAGCTGTCAGCTGGCCGGGCGCTCCAGGTTCGGTATACCGAGAGAAAACGCCCAACTCCTGGCACATTGTTATAAAAACTCCCGCTAGCTTTCCCCAATGAGTGGGAGTTAAACACCGATATTATTCAGACAGGTCTGGTTTAAAAATGTTTGGTTTATACAGTATTTTATTTTTAGTAAAGCAGAGCACATCAGTTTGATTGGTTAATTGAAGTTAAGCCTTCAAACATAATAGGTTTATTTAACCGTAATGTCCTATCTGCGATGTGGAGAGTATTATATTTGTAAATGAATAATTTGTATTCCTTGTAGAACAGTACAGTACACATTTGAACATTTTAGAATCAAACTAAGAGATTTCCTTTTTACTATGGAACACCCTTTACTATAAAAGGTGAAGAATAATATAGAAATCAGTAATACAAGACTGAAAAACAAACTTCGGCTCCGTTGTTTTTTCTTCTTCTCTGCTCTCTGCTTCAAGCTGTCACGGTTGTTTGGCAACATGAGCTACCCTGAGGTGGGGGCGGGGACAGTTGGTGAAGGCTACACCTGTCAGAATCCACAGATATTTTTCTTCCGGTCTTAGTTTATTCCCAGCTTTCGAAGGACCCGTCCTACATAGACCAGTCCTTCGAAGGATGCAGACCCTGAATTCGGACACTGCTTATATGTTTCACTTTCTGTTGTGAGGGACAAAACATGTTGATATTCAAACTGAGTTCCATTTGCTAACACTACAAACTGTGAAATTTTGAAATGAAATTTTATTCGAACATGATACAAATATAAAATAAAATAGTGCACAGTAACAAGAAGTGCATAAGAAAGAAGAGAAAATACAGATTTTTTTGTTTCAGTTAACATATCATGCTCAAAATGGGGTAGGAAGAAGTGAGAACTTATAAACTCCTACCCCTAAACACTTGAAACTTTAGAGTCCTACTGTCATTAAAAAAATCAAAATCAAAGTAGCAGTCAGAAGTAACAGTTACTAATATTTACCTATACATTTTCCCATTTTATTCTGGTTTGTCTTTCTAAACCCTTACACCAAGTTATCTGCAATACACACCTTATTGCTTTCCATCACCCGTATGTGTATCTATTGAAAATTACCTCTTGGACTCAGTCCAACTGCTCACTGGTTTCTCCTGAGGGTCAAGAGTATTGTTGCCATGACACAGAGCATCTTCTGACTAACATGCTCAGGAAGCCCCACAGTGTTGAGATCAAACACTCAGGAGGAACCTGCTGCATCCATGACACATGCATATTCTCAGATATCCATTCAATAAGACGTAAGCTGTCACTTCAGATCTAAATCATTTAAATATGCACAGATTTACGGTGAGGAAAGAAGCCATTATGAAATTAGAAAGAAAGAACAACAACAAAAGAAGGTAACGGATCTGGCTCAGAGAACTTAACAGAAACCTCAGCATTTCCTATCTCTTATCGGTGAGGCTGAAAAGTTGATGCTGTGATACATACATGGATGATCAGAGTTGGGTAGTTCTCCTCCAATCTGCTTTTGAGCCACAGGAAGTCCTGGTAGCGTCGCCGTACTTCATACTCGCTGGAGTCGAACTCGCTGCAGGTGGTCTGGAGAAAAGATCCAGATGACAACTTCCATCATTTTTTCTTTTATTTCCTTTATTTAACCAGGTAAACCCCGTTGAGATCCAGATCTCATTTTCCAGAGGGACCATCGTGAAGCTCCACCTCAAACTGGGACTTTAATGTGTTCATTTTGATTCAAAACATATAGGAAAAAGTCATCACCATTCTGCTGGTAATTGTTCATATTTCTGACTGAAATCTGCTTTGTTACACTGCAAATGTTTGTGGAAATCAATTTTAGTCTTAGTCAGAAAAAAAACTAGATTTATTTCAATTCAACAATACTTAATTTATCCCAAAAAGAGAAATTTAATGTTGTCCTAACTGATGTTATCCTAGTACAGTGGTTCTTAACCTGGGTTCGACTGAACCCCAGGGGTTCGATGAGTCGGTCTCAGGGGTTCGGCGGAGGTAAAGACACACTGTGTAAAGTCGTGATGACACCCCGCAATGCCAACACTTGCTGCAGAGGATCACGTTACATTGCTGAGCCAATCAGAGCTGCGGAGGAACACTGATTGAAGGAGCTCCACTCTCAGCGTGGATTTGAACTTGTGTCTTTAATTACGTCAGCAAAACTCACCGTTTTTACCAAATTCTGTAGCTTTCGGTGTACTTCTAAATCTGCTCTTTAGTCGCATCTTTTCGGGATTGGTACTGCCTCTAGTGCCGTGGGGGTGGTAACACAACTAATATAATTACATTACTAAATCAAAGTAAAGATTTACTTTACATTGAGAGATGTCATAAACATCTCTCGATGTTCATGACATCGAGAGAAAGTCATAAACAAGACTTTCTCTCGATGGCCAACCTGTTGAAACTGTGGCAAATTTTAAATACCTTGGGTCGTTCCTGTCAGCTCGACTTTACTGAAAACACTGACTATATTTTGAAGAACTGTTCTCAGAGACTCTACCTTTTAAGAAGACTTAGTGATCTTGGGGTGACCCAACTAATGTCTTGAATTTGGGGGAAAAAAATCATATTTTATTTATCACTACAGAAGGGTTCAGTGAATGTGCATATGAAACTGGTGGGTTCGGTACCTCAAAAAAGGTTAAGAACCACTGTCCTAGTATCTTCACAGATACATCACTTGAATGGTGATGATGTGAAGAGGAATGATCTCCAGCAGCAGTCAGGCTTGCAAGTAATCTGAAGAGGCCTTGGTTTGAACGTCCTCCTCTGAATCCATATGCCAGCAGAAAATATCACGTCAGATTATTTAATCAGTGATTTTGCTGGTAATTAAAGCTCTGCTAACACTGAATTTTGTCACTGCATGTTGCCAAACCTAAAATACTGGATGGATAGATGGACGGACGGACAGATGGCAGAAAAGGAAGGAAGGAAAACTGGATTCAGTTCAATTCAACAATACTTAATTTGTCCCAAAAGAGAAGACAGAAAGAAAAGAAGGAAGGCCATTAGAGGATTAATGTCCCAGGATTAAGGGACCGAGACAGAGGCTGAACATTTAAGTTTCTCACTTAAAGAAACATTTCATTTGAACATTTAAATGGATTCAGATTAAATATTTACATTTAATCTGAACCTGTTCACCAGTGACTATAGAACAATCAATATGTTACTTTGTGTCTGGACAAAAGTAACATTAGCAACTCACCCTGGTTACAACTCTGTACGTAATGAAGGTCTCAATAGCAGAAATGTGGCTCTCTGGGTTGTCAACGGTAACAAAGATGTCTTTATTAATGGCACCTTGCTGCTCCTCTTCATTCTCTTCATCCAGTCGGAACTGGTTCACCATGGAGTCAGGAGAGTTGGGCATGGGGTTGCCATCAGCCAGGGACGTATTCTGGATCAACAGACAGTGTGGCTGCTGTTAGCTTAGGCAATGCTTTCATAAGGGAGGGCTGATCCAGACAAATGTTTAAAGCAACCTGAATGTTTAACCATGATTAGTAGGTGGAACAATACACACCTTCTGAAGGAGAAAAGAATAAGAGATGACAAAATGACCCTCAATTTGTCCAGTCCTCACAACATTGCACTGTTTCCTGTTAACTGAGCTGACAGCAGCAGTGCAGCGGCGCAGCAGCAACACGTTAGAATCTGAAGTGTTTACAGGTTCCACACAGGTCCTCTCATTCAAATCACTCTGTTTATGTATATATCAGTGAACCATGGTGTGCTGCCTGTAGGTCTGCTCAGAACCTGCTGAGGTCAGCAGGAAAACTCAGACATCTGCAGCAGACAGAGGTCTCACTCTGAGCCTTTATTTAACTGACAACATTAAGTTAATTCAAGACAATTCCTGAATTTTACTCTGACCATGAGATCCTTTTAAACAGGGGTCCCCAAACTTTTTCCTGTGAGGGCCACATAACTTTTTCTTTCTCTGGTGAGGGGCCAAAGTCATTTTGTAACAGAAAAAGTGTGACGTTTGCAGGAGTGCCTAAATGTAAAATTATATTGTTTTCCAGAAAGCACAATCAAATAACATTCTCTGGGTTCTTCACAAAAAAATCCAGTAAGGATTATAGTCCGTATTTTCTGAACTATGAGCGGCACTGACCTATAAACCACAACCCAAACGTTTATTTTGATTTTTTTAAAACTAGTAAACATGCACATATAAGCCGCAAATATCTCTGCTGCTCCAGGTTTTCCACAACGATGCAGCAGCAGAGGAGGGCAGACACCCAAAATTTGAGTAATAACAAGTCAATTGAATATCACATTTATTATGGTTGAAAAAGAAAAAGTTGCCAAGTTTAGATTTAACTGAACTGATTACGGTAGTTTCTGAACGGTAACTGTAACAGTAAAAGTGCTGATCCTTCGTGTCTGCTACTATACTAGTATGTGCTAAATCAGTGGTCCCCAAACTTTTTATTACTTGGAAATTTTGTTGCGGCCTGTGGGTGGGGGGGGTTAGAATAGGGGGGGATGAACAGTCAGATAAGGCTTCTGCATGTTGGTGTTCCCACTAAATCCTGAATATGCCCTATTTGGGTTGTCTTGGCCCTTTTATCGCAGTGACTGCGATAAAAGGGCAGTCACTGCCCTTTTATCTGAAAAAAACTGGAAAAGTCAGTTTTTCCTGACTTTTTCCAAGTCCTGACTTGGAACGAGAATACGACCTGTTTGTTGAATGTGACAGGTAGCCAATCAGAAAGCGTGGTGATGTAAGAACAGAGGGGAATCCCAAACAGCTGACATATCGCGCAACTGAGAGTCAGGTGGATATCGGAGATGATATGTGGAAATGTTTATTATATGTAAAGGTCATTATTATGTTTATTAAGTTAAAAATGTTAACTATGAAAAAACAGTCACTGCCAAATCATAGTGCAGCAAATAGAGCGGCTGCTACCGTCGTCTTTTATCCACCGCCTTTTCTTTTTGTTACGTGTTTTATCTCTTAAAATGACTCCACAAACTATCACTATTGCTTCTACTTCATCATCCGTGTTTGGTTATTCTAAATTCCCGTTTGCTATGTTGGGGGTTTTACTGGATTATCCTCTGGAATCGGTTCGTGTTGCTCCTGCCTTGGATACACGAACCTATTGTACTTTTATCAGCTCTGTGAAGTTTGGAGAATCGGTCGACAATTCTTAAATCATGCCGTCTAAACCAGACTTAAGACTCACAAGCTCTACTCATCTCCTCTCGACCACTGCCCAAACACTCTGACTCTGGTCGCTATGGTAACGTTTACATATCCCTTCAAAATAAGATAAAGATGCACCACAAAAACGAACATTTTACTTTCTTGAAAATTTTAACTCACGATAATGACTAACGGGAGCCCTGAGCTTGTTTCTTTGCAACGAGACGGTCCCATCTGGGAGTGATGAGAGACAATGACACCCGAGCTGTGTTGCTTGAGCACAGCGTGCTTGGTCTCTACGTTGCAAAGCAGCTTGAAGCTTCATCGCCGCATGTTACGCAGCGCGGCTTATAATGTGGGACTCACCTACCGGTCCGGGATAAATCCATCCTCCTGTCTCCTCTCTGGGCCTTTTCCCCTTTGCAAAGAAACTTTCCAAAGACATCTGATCTGTTTCTTACTCATTTTGCTGCATGTGGGCTCAGTGTTGGCGCGCAAGTAACCAATGATTCACTTCCTGCTAAAGAGCCCCCTAGTGGTTGAATAAAAATCCACATATAAATGGCTTATAGTCCGGAAAATACGGTAAATGAAAAAAGAAAAAATATCTCAATGCTCTCTGGTATTGTTCAGGGGGCCGGACCAAATGTGGAGACGGGCCGGATCCGGCCCGCGGGCCGTAGTTTGGGGACCACTGCTTTTAAAAAGCTAGTTGTTATGGTTACAGACTGAGGGAAGAAGGGAGCAGCCATCCATTTAGGAGGAAGAAATTAAAGATATGCAACAGGAGATCTTTAATGTATTGTGGTGCTAAGCCGTTAAGTGATTTATAGACTAACACAGTGATTCCCAAACTTTTTCTCCTAGGCCCCCCCAGTGGTTTCCAAACTATTTCTGGGCCCCCCCTATGGCTTACAAATAGCTGTCTGGTTGAACGATGTGTGTGAGAGAAGGGGGTGGGGGGTGGATTCTTGGAGACTCCCTGTTATACTCAGTCCCGGCTCCAGACTAACAAGGGGGGGAATCAACTCTTTTGGGGGCAAAAATGAATCGTAGCTGAACACAGACAACAACACCAGTAGCCTACAAGCTACTTGTTAATAAGCTGAAGGTGCTTTACTGATATTAGCTAGCTGTCTGGGTGAACGATGTGTGTGAGCGAAGGGGGTGGGGGTGGATTCCCCCCACCCCCCACCATGTCATCTTTTAGCTAACTTTATCTGCATCCAACAGCTTTACTCAACAGTCTGTTAGTTTGGGGGAAAAACTGTGAAAAGTTCTTTGCTATTTGCTGGTTTGCTGCCATAATCCTAACATACCTGCGTAGCTCTGCACAGCAGCAGCAGGTCCACTAGCGGAACAAGTCAGCATTGGGCCGGGGGGCGGGGCCAATGACCGGGCCCCTCACATGTATCACTTGCACTGCAAAAAACTGTTGAGCGCGTTTTTCGTTTGATTTTTACCAAGGAAGCACATTGGCTAAACCGTGAGTGAAAGAGTCACCGGGATTGACTACTATATATTCCATTGAGGGACAGTAACTTTAACATTAAATAAACCTTTCTGAACAGGTAGGGCACACTTTCTCCTTCTATAATCAGACATTTAAGCAACTTGAAACCATTCCTCCCTCCCTGGCACCTGCAGACCCAGGCACCCATCCGGGCCCGGGCCGGGGCGGCTGCCCCCCAGTACCCGCTATAGCTCTGCGCCTGAGCAGGTCTCCTTCACTGCCGCACAGTACGGGCGTCGTAGCACTCATGTTGCGTTTAAAGGTATCTCGGAAAAACAGTTTACGACATGTTAACAACGGATTAACCAGTTTTAACTGCTGATAAAAGTGACAGAGAACACAGATATGGGAAGTGCAGAAGCCCCTACTGTATCAAATTGACAGAGGAATAACAGAGAGCTGTCCATTCTAAGGTAAAAACCCAGCGCATACTGCATTCATGTTTTTTTGTTTTTTTTTTTCATCCAGACAGCTTCCCGCGCCCCCCTGCAATGACACGGCGCCCCCCCCTAGGGGGCGTGCCCCACAGTTTGGGAACCTCTCGACTAACGACAATTTTAAAGTCTATCCACCTTATTCCTGTGAGGCTTACGGGGGAAACGATTATGGGTCTTACTTCCGGCGCCCACCGGAAGTAGCAGTATTTCACTGTAATTTGTAGGGTTTGTTGCTAATCTATATTCATGATAGAAGTTAAATCTCTCTTTTCAGTTATAATACAATATTTAGTTAAACCTGTTCACGGACACACCGTCTGCTATCAGAGAGCTGCTCAGTACAGAGGATCGTAATTGTGAGTTTAATCACGGGGAGCAACAGGAACACAGCGTTAAGCTTTGTAACGGAATGACCGTGACTTAGCAGCGCTGCTAACAGCTCGTTTCTCTGAAGAACTGATGACATAAAACACCAGAACTACATAACATTAGCTTGGTGTGATGTGAATTTTATTTTTCGTTTGTATTTTAAAAATAAAGTTCATGAGTTGTGTCTTTATCATTATATTTGGGGCAGGAACATTTTTTATAAGACAAAATAAAATATCTGGCTTCATTTAGTCCATCACAACCAGAATATCAAGGTTCTCTGTTGCTGAGTGTCGCTGCAAATCAGCGGAGATTTATAAATAATCGTAATACGGATAATCTCTCCCCACTGAACTAGATCCGAATCGAATCACACATTAACCTGTTATGGAGAGCAACTTGCCACTGGAAAGTGTCTGCCCTTGTGAAGCTCGGGTAACTGTTATGCTGTTCGTAGCTGTACTCTAATAATCAGACCAAGTTTAATTTGTGGCTGCAGCAAGAGTGTTTTGAACATGCGCCCAAAACAAAGGCAGTAGTTTTCATCGCCTACCAACAGATAAGGAAACAAAAAGAATATGGCTAAAAATTCTAAACTTAAACAGAGAACCCAAAATGCTTTATGTGTGCGCATTTCATTGTGTGGATAGAAAGCCAAGGGAAGAAAACCCGCATCTGCATCCGAAGCAAGTGAGTCAGTGAAATAGCTAAATATTCTAGTGTGGGTTATTTGCGGCCATTTCTGCAAGTAGTGGTAAAACAATATTGTCACATTTAAGCTGTGATAGCTGGTGTTCCCACATATTTTATAGCCTAAAACCTCTGTGGAAAACCAGTTTATGAGTTGCTAACATGTAAACAAATGGCGGTTCCGGTTAGCAGCGGAAGTCGCGCCCATAAATCCCCCTGGGGGCTAGGAATAAGGTGGATTCTCTGAGCTACAGTGAGCCAATCATAGACATAATATAAGAATAGACCCAGCACTGGCTGCTCCGTCGCAGGAAATACGGCGGCCATCTTGGAAGGGTCATCCCTCCTACTTTGCTCAATCAAAACTCCAGAAGATGCCCCAGCACTACGGGATATTGTTGTTCTGATTGATGGACTATTGATGCGAGGGCTCCACAGACAACATTTTACAAGTAAGATGGACATATTATTGTGTATTTTGTGATTAGAATATTACTTTACTGTATTTATGTCCACCGGCGAGATACCAGCTAATATTAGCTACAGTGCTTGGTGTAATACGGGTTCAGCCCCGCTATGAAGGCTAACTGAGATTCCTTAAATCTAAAAAATTAATTATTTTCTAACATTCACTTAGATTATCTGACACAAGAGCCTACATTAGAAATGTGACAGTGTAACATATATTACAACAATTATATTACTTCAAAATTAAGATGCATCCCAAATCTTCTGTTTTGTTTTGAAGGTTTCATTAAGACGATGTGAGGAAGAAGAGGGAGATATCTTTAAAGAGAGACAAATTCACTGCAGCACGGATGAATCTCGCATCGGATTTTGGACTCAATCTCAGCTGCTGAATCTCTCTGAAGCTAGAAATCCTCGGCTGGAAAACAGCCGACAGATAAATTAGGCTGATATATATATCTATAGATATATATATCTAATATATATTATTCAGTATTAATCATTATTTATTTGTGTTTGTATATTTATATAAATATGTATTGATATTACTAAATAATGTATTAAATAAATTATGATCGGCTGTGTGGTTTATAAAATGCTCATCGTACATCAATATCAGAATATTCCATTCCTATTATACTGTTATAGCCACTAAGCATATTTAAATATGCTGAACTATGTATCAATACAATAAAAAAAATACTTAAAAAATACAATTGTTTATAAATGTAGCTTTGATAGATGTTTGAATATGGTTTTAAGTAACAAAAAAGCGTGTAATAATCGATTAAATGCACCGATATGTCATTGTGCCTGCCAAACATATAACGCTGAGTGGAGCAGTCAACCCTTCCAAGATGGCAGCCCTAAATCTCGTCAGCAAGAGTGGTCCATGAGGCGTCTATTCTTATATTATGTCTATAGAGCCAATTCTACAGGGATGATGTGCTCCATCTTCCTGGTTTTAGAGAGAACTCCGGCAGCAACGTTCTGGATTAGCTGATCAGATTTTTTTCGACAGACCTGTAAAGACACTGTTGCAGAATAAATGTGACTAAAGATAAACACATGGATGAGTTTCTCTAGATGCTGCTGAGACATTAGTCCTCTAATCCTGGAAATGTTCTTCAGGTGATAGAAGATCGACTTTGTAACCGTTTTTATGTGGCTCTGAAGATTCAGGTCAGAGTTCATCACCACACCCAGATTTCAGACTGATCTCTGGTTCTAGCTGTAATAACTGAAGCTCTGCGTTGACTCCAGATCAGTGTTTCTCAAACTGTGGTCACTGAACCACTGGTAGGCCACGAGCGCCGCCTAGTGGTCAGCAAGGTCATGCAAGTAAACCACCATTTATTTGCCATGGCTTGAGCTCAAAGTATGATGCATAGAGTTAGCTTACCAAATGATTGTGTTTAAAAATAATAATGATTAAGTGACTTAAAACCAAGACACTCAAAGGAAAAGCTGAAGATAGAGATTGAAAGAAAACAACTCCAGGATTACTTATATAATCGGAGGAAACCAAGTTACACCTGCTGGGAGTATTGTGCCAAGCGATCACGAGTGATTTGATTCTTTTGAACAAGTCTATGGTAGGCAGAGGCGCTGCCAGGAATCTTGGGTCCCTTGACAAAAAATTAAATGTCTCTCCACGAGCAACAGTCATAGGCAACATGCAAAATATACATGAAACAATCCAGACTTCTCAAAAAATGCTATGTAGTTGCATTGTATTCAAGCTGCAGTATGTTTTCTCCATATTTGTTAAAGCTGTCAACATGTTGTGACAGTTTATTATGAGACAGATAATCTGTGAAAACAATCAATCTCCTTCCTGAACTACTATTGCTAGCTAAGGTACTGCATCGTTCTGACCAAAACA
The DNA here is from genome assembly GCF_000485575.1 of Poecilia formosa. Taxonomy (NCBI): domain Eukaryota; kingdom Metazoa; phylum Chordata; class Actinopteri; order Cyprinodontiformes; family Poeciliidae; genus Poecilia; species Poecilia formosa. The sequence continues at coordinate 150,825 of NW_006800529.1, forward strand.
ACCAATCAGAACCAGTAGGACACTCTTAGCACTGTCAATCAACCTCATTCACTCACTGCTAAATGTGCTAATGGTGGAGAAACAATTTATCATTACAGGAATATCGTTAATCTGTCATAACTGGTAGCTATGCTAATTAGACTGAGCATTCACAACAGGCTATGCTAGCTGCAGCATAGCACAGAGAGAGGCGGAGGAAGGATGAGCCACATGAGATTGTGACTGACGGCACTAAAACTCTCCTGCCACTGATTGGTTGTTTCTAGAGAGCACTGGGAGAAGGCAGAGGAAATACATTTTTCACAGATTACCTCTCATATCATACTGTCACAACATAATGACAGTTTTAACAAATATGTGGAAAAAAATATTTTTATAAAAGTTACATACTGCAGCTTTAAATTCACTCAGGTAGGATGGTAGGACTCAAGTCTCAGTAAGTGAAGAACTGTTCTTTGTTTTTTATACTTTGCTTGCTTATGATGCTGTGATCACACCCCAACAACCATTGTTATTTTTATTTAATAAAAAAAATATTAAATTCATTACAATAGATGGGTGTATATTTTTTTAGATTTAATGGTGAAGAATATGATTTTTGTTTCTCCCAAAGCAACTCAAAAGTTTATTTTTCTTTAACTGTGCTTCTAAATTACAAATAGGCCTAAACATTATTAATGTATAGAACTTTTGCAATAAAGAACAACTTCTTTTTTATTTCTGTGTATTTGACATGATTGGAATGATTAGAAACCACAATTTCACAAAATAACTCCAAATATTCCAAAAATAATTACTAATGACAATAAATGTATTAAGAGACTAATATTTTCATTTCAGGTTGTATATATTAAGATGTTGTGTCAAGTTACATGGTCTATGAGTGTTTGTTAAATGGGTTAACAAATGGGCCTTTTTCAGGTCCTCAGCCTGAAAAAGTTTGAGACACTGCTCCAGATCGTTCTTATTTTATGTCCAGAGATAATAACTTCAGTTTTGTTTCGGTTCTGCTGTAGAAAGTTATGGCACATCCACACATTTATCTCTTCCAAGCATCTGTTCCGTTCTTTTATGGGTTCAGAGTCACCTGGTGGCATCGTAATGTGGAGCTGTGCATCATCTGCCTAGTTATGGTAGCTAATTTTATTTTACTTAATGTTATAACCTGAGCTTGTGAGAGCATATAGATACTGAATAATGGTTTTACTCATGATTTCCACAAAGAATGTTTCCCTTGCATGTTTTAGTGTAGTGGTCCACTACTATAGGTGAACCAGTTTTTTGGCTAATTTTGCAATGATTGGTTCGGACCAATGATTAAATCAATCTGTTGTTTACCCCAATTAATTAAATATATTAGACACAATGAACTCACAACATCATTGATATTAACACTAAAAGGGGCAGTACTGTGTGTTTTCCAACCACATAGTGCTATAAAATGGCACCAACAACTGCTATAAAATGTTAACTTAATTAACATAGTAAACTGAAGTTAATTGTGCTAAAAGCATGATAACGACTTCAGTTGTTATAAAAATGCTGTATCTCAAATATGACTTAAAGAAATTTGACTTAGTAGTTTAACACCTTGAAATTGTTCCTCTGTTTAAAATCTCCACCTTCAGGAAGTCTGAAGGTGTAGTGACTGCCATGGAAGATTAAAGGATTTCTCAGAATCAAGGAAACATTCCTGGTAGGTTTTTGGTGAGGGAATAAAATTATAACTTGATGTAAAGCTCAAAAAAGTTGATTTTTACATAATACTGCCCCTAGAGAGTGTGGAGCATTTTTTGTCATATTTATATTCATATTTAATGTCAGATACATTTCATTACAAAGAGGGTTAGGCCCAAACTGAGCTTAAAGCCAGAATATGTTTACATGTTGCCCTAATAAAGTCTTCAGGTCAGAGACCTATGCTTTGCTCATCTGGATAAATGAGGATAAGGTTTTAAATTCCTTCATTTTCCTGTTGGATTCAAAATTAACATTCCTATCAAAAAATCAGTCAGAGCACAGGAAATAAAAAAAAATGTCAGGTGAGAACTGGTGTTGGCCAGGACGTCGATCGATGTGATACCAGGCGAAAATAAGGTCAGCTTCACACTCCAAAACCTACAGAAATTAATGTCAGCAAAATTTCTTTAAACAGACAAAAAAAAATCTTTTAAAAAATAAAGTACTTTTAAAACAGCAGCAGTTTAATAAAAGACTGTTTGGCGTTAGGAACAACTTAGAAGCCTAGTACAACAGGCAGCTGACGGGAGACTCGGTTCTGTTCAACTCTTCCTGGTGTCAGCGGAACACCACTCAGTCGGTCAGTCCACAACACCAGAAAGCCACAGCAAAGCAAAGCTGACTCAAGGCCAACTTTATTTTACCTTACTGAACACCTCCAGGTCTTCGTCCTCATCAAGGTCCAACATGTGTCCTGAAATGTCCGCCGGGACTGTAGCTCCACTCATTACAATGCCCGACTTTTTAAATGAAATAACTTCAATAGGAAGAATTGAGAAAAACTTCCATTCCAACTTCTGAGTTGAAATGGAAGCCACAGCTCCCGAAACCACTTCCACTGAGCGTTTTCAAAATAAAAGCATGATAACGACTTTGGCCATAGTTTATTTATAATTCGTCAATTAACAATACTTGTCTCACAACATATTATAACATATTATGAGACCAACAGATGTAGGTTACTGACATATAAAACGGGAGCAATCAATTGATTCAAAATCAGGTACAGTCAATCTTGTTTTACACAATAATGTTTAACAGTTATTGGCATTAACTATGGCGCTAATTGGGTGAAAAATACAGTTGTGTTCAGTTTGGAATCAGAATCAGCTTTATTCACCAAGTTTGTGCACAAAAACAAGGAATTTTAAGTCTAAATGTTATGGGGGAGGGAATAAAATAATAGGGTTTAGGTCAGAAACACCCAACCAGAGACCGGAGGATGGTCCTAGTGCTGTCTATCAGCTAGTGTACACTCTGCTCACAGCCTCCCCCTTGCTCTATGTTATGCTATAGCTTCTCCCCGTTACTATGCTCAGGCTAGTTAGGATGGCCACCGATGCTAACTTGTTAGGCCATCAATCTGTGGCCACCGATGATGGCAGATAGTTTCTGTAAGGACATTTAGCACATTTAGCAGCACACACATTTTGAGTGACACTGCTAAAAAATGTCAGGCAAGAAGATTTTTTAGCGGAGAGTCTTCCTGACTCTGGTTGCTTATGACAGGGAGAGGGTGCAAGCATTTTTCACAGACTCAAGAAAGGTGAGTGATGACAGATAAAACAGGATGAATGTGACATTATGACAGAAATAATTAATTTCTGAGAGATTAGATTAATTTAACACTATTAGAAAAGTAACAGATCCCCATGATCGTTTAATTAGGAAATTAATACTGGTGCTTTTATTTTGGTAAACAGCTAACGTACTTCCAGTATAATCATTTTCTCTTTTCTATGACTGGAATCTACAGTACGCAGATGCGGAAGACACGTCAGTTCACAATCAGTTCCTAAGAATCAACAGAGAGCCACAGAACTGAAAGCGACGGACTGTAACTTATTACTACCGCTAGTAGACATGATGGTGATTCACATCTGTTTCAAGAATGCTGCAAGACAAACTTTTGTAAAAGATATTCCTTATCTCCAGTGATGGTACACAAAGCTGGAATGGCTGTTATCCCATTGTTTCTGTTGAGTGTAAAACAGTAGATGTGGGTTGCAGCAAGTTTACTTGGCACTGCCTTTTATTCCTGGCGAGACTCTTGGAAAAACCTTTGAGAAATCACAAAGTAACTGCAACTTTCAGGAGTGGTTTTATTAGTAAAAACAGTGAGAAAATTGAACTTAACATTTAACAAAACCATTTGTGAGCCTGCTGCTTTATTATTAAATTTTTGATAATTTCTTATTTTTGTATGGTTTTTTTTTGTCCAGGTTAACTTAAAATTTTAGCTATTATTGTTACAGGTTAATTTTCTAAACTACAGTGATTGTTAGAGGTACACAAAAATTAAAATATTAATCCTGCTATTAGGACAGTATTTACCAATATTTTGCTTTATCACATTTTTTTCAATTACTTGATTAATGAGGTCTGTTCTTTCAATCAGTCAACTGAATCTGGCAACTGGAAGAAAATAAATTAACAGTGTTTTATACAATATTTTGCTAATTCAAACATAGGAATTAGCAATGTTTGCTAACGCATTTATTGCATTCTGATTCAGAATGTTTCACCATAATGTATAGAAGGGTTTTGAACTTAAAAGGGATTTAGTTTCTAAAGTTATCTGTGAACAGGGACACCATATAGGGGGGGGGGGGGATTGATGACAATTCTAGGATTCCTGACCAACAGGGGGCCTTCCACAATTTATTTATGTTTTGTTCATAGAAATAAAAAAATAAAAAAAATGGGGCCCTGTCAATTATGAAATTAGTAATATTGTATTTTAGAAGATTGGTTTTTGCAGTAAAAAATTAATGTTCCCACTCCCAGATCAAAAATTACACATCCATATTTGCCCTGAACCCCCCTGGATCTGCATGAAATGGTTCATTCCTGCTTGGAGAGCTTGATGCCTAGGGAAAGACCTAGACATAGGGGAATCTGGTGCCAGTATCAAGTGGTGCATAGGCAGATGAATCCTGTGCAACCAGATCTGTGGATCACAGAGGAAGCGAGTCGTAACAGTGTATCTCTGGCAAGAGCTCGTTTATTCTGATTACAAAAAACAAATAAACAGATAAATAAAATACAATTACAATACAATTCAAATTCAATCGACATCCAGAGTGTCCACAAAGAAATAAAATAAAACAAAATTTACAAATAAAACAACATAGCAAAAAATGAAGAAAATCTAATCCTAAATTAACATAACCAAACTGAAAAAAACACTCCGCCTAACACAGTAAACACCAACGTCCGTCAGTTATAACGGTTCTCCTAAGCATTAACGTCGGGCAGTTATAACCGTTACAGAGGTTATAAAAAAAAGATCAAGCCCACCACAAATAAGTACATCCTCAAGAGAAACAAAAACACCAAAACACTACGAAATACAAACACAACATTGACCTATCACCATATACCCACAGAACATCTCAAATGGCCCATAAAAAGTTGCCGTTTATACTACCTGTTGATCACAGAGGACAGTGTATCTCTGGCAAGAGCTCGTTTATTCTGAGCCGCGCATGCCCAGAGCCAGGAGACTCGTTCTCCCTGTTAGACCCACAGCGGCACGAGAGCGCCCCCACTGGCAAGACACATGCACATGACAAATACGTCTATGAACAATAAAAATAATAATAACAAATAAAAGAAAACAAAAGACAAGACCAATTCTGTTTGAAAAAATAGGGGTGTATTCATCTTTTATTTTTTTTAACTGTTTCTCAACACACTACACTCTCCCCCATTTTAAAAGATGTCTCCAGACATCTAGAATAGAACTAACAAATATAACTATAAAAAGTCAGGTTTGTTGCTTGAAATGTCTGTCATTTGTCAAAGTGTCATTGCTCTAAAATGTCCATATTGGCATACAGTCAGAGGTAGCAGGGTAAGACAGTATGGGGCAAGGAAGACATGCAATCATCAGATTTACTCCAGATTGCAATGGGTGATAGGATGGTTGACCCAGGTGGTCATATGTGAAGACCTCTCTAGGTTTTACAGCTCTGGCTGACCTCCTTACTGGCAGCACTTCCTCCTCTGGTGTGTGCATGCCAGGTTCGGAACTATCCTCTCCATTTTCCACCTCATTCTCCATTGATGGTTTTTCAGTTAGTGGTACCACTGGAGGTACTAATTCAGGACAACCACCAACTGTGTTGAACTTTGCTGTTGCACTTCAGCATTCTGCGTTAAATGTCCTGCAGGCTGGAACTCTGAAGCTACTGCTCTGAGATTACTGCGGACATTTGGCTCAGAAACATGAGGGATTACTTTACTCCTTTCATAAACAGGAATAGTTCTGAGGACATAGTTGTATCGTTCTTCCTCGTCAGAATTTTCATATTCCTGCTCAACTGTCAGACTGTCATGATTCTGGCATTCATTCTGTTTTCGTGTTTGGTTTGAGGATTTAATCTGTTTATCTTGTTCAAAAGGCAATTCATTAACAGGTAGCAGTAGATTCCGATGCAAAACACGGAATGTTTTGTTTCCAGTTTCTGGTTGTACACAGTAGATGGGCCCATCACCGATCCTGTCAACAATTCGATGAATATTTTTCTCCCAAAAAGCACGGAGTTTCCCTGGACCACCTCTCTGAGATAGATTTCTCACAAGAACCCGATCTCCTTGTTGTAATGCAACCCCTTTAACATGTCGATCATAATATTGTTTCCCTTTTGCGGAGGATTTTGCACTGTTATCTGAGGCAATTTTATATGCCTCCTGCATCTGTGAAGCCCATTTTTGTGCATACTCATGTCTAGAATGTTGCTTCTCTTTAGATTTCAAATCAAAAAGCAAATCAATTGGCAAACGGGGATCTCTGCCATACAGAATAAAGAAAGGTGAGTAATCTGTGGACTCGTGTTTAGTACAATTGTATGCATGAACTATGTGGGGCAGGTGGTCTTTCCATTCATATTTTTTTTCCTCATGCAGGGTGCGGAGCATTTGAAGAAGAGTTCGGTTTAGACGCTCAACTGGGTTCCCCTGGATGATATGGAGTTGTTCGAGAATGGGTTATTCCTGCTAGTTGTTGGAGTCGGTGGAACACGTTGTTCTCAAACTCTTTTCCCTGGTCATGATGTAACTTTTCAGGGTAGCCAAAGCGGGGAATAAAGTCATAAAAAATCTTCTCAGCTGCCGTTTTGCCTGATTTGTTCTTAGTTGCATAGGCTTGTGCAAAGCGAGTAAAATGATCAACCAGAACCAGAATGTACTCATAACCACCTCTGCTTGGATCAAGGTGCAAATAATCTATAGAAATGAGCTCAAAAGGGCTGCTGGTTGTTATTGAGCCCATTGGTGCTTTCTGAAGCTTGTTTGGTTGTTTCTGCTTGATACAACTGCACTTCTAGATGAGATACTTCCAGCGGTTTTTAATTCTTCGCAGCGGCGTAGCCGCTTCCGCAGTGGTTGAGCAGCGGACTGCGCATGTTACAGTCTAATTAACTTTTGCATCGTCATTTATTTCCTCAAGGTCAACTACCAGCTCCTCAAATGGATTAACACAGTGTTGCATTCTCTTTAGTTTTCTCTGGTCTGTAATGGAGACTTGAATTTAACGCACCATTTCAACCAAAGGTTTTGAATGTGCTTCCTAACCAGAAGCTCCAAAGCGTTATTGTGTGCCCAAGTCTAGTTTTCCAGAGCTACCATCTGCAACTTTAGATGTGTTCCTTCTCTAACACACCTGGATCATTTACTCATTATAAGGCTCTGCAGAACTGAGTTGCTGCTAATGAGGGAAGTCAACCTATTGTCTGGGGTGTGTTTTAGCAGGGATGCATCTAAAAGTTGCAGTCTAGAGGACTGCACCTGGTCACTCCTGATTTGCACCGTCAATGTGGCCCGTTGAAGGTGGCTAATATGCTGAAGTGGCCCTAGGTGAAATTGAGTTTGAGACCCCGCTCTAGAGGGACTGGGTAACATGAGAGGGTGTCAGCATCAGCATTAGTTTTTCCAGGTCTATACTTTATGGTGAAATGAAAGTCAGCTAACTCCCCAACCCAGCGATGTCCGGTGGCATTTAATCTAGCTGTGCTCAGGACATAAGTAAGGGGATTATTATCAGTGTACACAGTGAAGGTGGGTGCATAGTACAGATAATCCCGAAATTTATCACAGCCCACTTCAAAGCAAGAAATTCTAGCTTGCCGGAATGAAGATGGTAATTTTTCTCAGCAGGTGTGAGTGTCCTGGAGCCATATGCAATAACACAGAGCTTGTTTTCCTGTTGTTGATAAAGTACTGCACCCAGACCTTCATTTGATGCATCAGTGTGGAGGACAGAGGGTAAATTAAAATTTGGGTACAGTAATATGGGTGGACTTGTTAGCATGTCAACAAGCTGGGACACTACATTGCTGTGTGTTGCTGTCCACTTTACTGGGGTTTTGGATGGTAACTGTCCAGTATTCTTAGACTTCGACTGAGTTTTGGAATTAGCTGAATCTGGTTTCTGATTACACTCTCTGGAGTTTTCTATGAGTTTAAACAAGTGGTCTAGCTACCCTGGAAAAGTCCTGAATGAAACTGCGGTAATAGCCTAGGAACCCTAGGAGGGCCCTAACCTCTCCCACACTTTTTGGTTTTCTGTCTTTAAGTTGGTTCACCGCCTCAAGATCTTGTGGATCAATCTGAACACCTTCACCAGTCACTAATCGGCCAACATACCTGACCTGACGTTTAAAAATCTCACATTTTTTTGGTCGCAGTTTGACACCATGTTCTTGCAGGCGGCGAAGCACAAGCCTCAAATCATCAATGTGATCCTGGAAAGTTCTGGAAAAACAAAGCACATCATCCAAATATGGAGAACAGCACTCATCCCTCAGACCATAAAGAACCCCTTCAACGCACCTTTGGAAAGCAGCTGGGGCATTCGTAAGGCCAAATAGGAGGCGGACCCACTCATACAAGCCCCAAGGTGTGCTGAATGCAGTCATGTGCCTTGAACTCTCATCAACAAAGCCTTGATGGTATGCACTGCCTTGGTCAAGTAGTGAAAACCAAGAGTAACCCCCCAGATTGTCCAACAGATCTTGGATACGTGGAAGTGGGTGGCGGTCAGCAATAGTTTTTTGGTTCAGTTTTCTAAAATCAATACAGTCGTAAACTCTGATCTTTCTTTCTGACAAAGACGACAGGGGATGAATATGGTGAGGTGGATTTCCTAATCCAATCACGGTCAAGAAGATTTTGGACATATTCTTTCACCTAAGGAGGTGAAAGGGGTTTAGGAATTGCATTATAGGACATCTGGACAGGTGTTTCGTCCTTAATGTGAATTTTCAACTGCAAATTTGGAATGCAGTCAATGTCAGAGTCATGCCTAGCAAAGACTTCCGACTCCTCATACAACATATCCCTGACTAATTTCTGTTCATTCTTCCCCAAGTGAGACAAATCAACAGGAGGATGCCACTTCAAACATGTCTCATCTTGTGTCTCACTGCTTTCTGGTATTAACTGTGCTGTGCATGAGTTTACAGGAAGATGAGGGGTTGTCCATGAATCATTTTGGTTGTACTGAACTGGATTCACCTCTGTGACCTCCTCTAAATTTCCTATAACCGTTCTCTTACCAAGGTGGAGTATTGAATGGGTATTTTAACAACAGCTGTTAACCCACTGGAAACCTCAACAAGAGCTGGAAAAAGTTCTAGACCTTCAGGGCAGTTATTCAGGTTACGCCGAAGGTTGCCTTGTCCTGAAAGTCTACTCATTTCTAGATTTCTACTTCGTCCTTGAACGTCCAGAAAATAAAGAAAAATGCGTGAGTGTATTTCCTTCCATATTGGTCAGGCTGGAGTCCAGATTGGCAATGCCTGCTGGGAGCTGTATTGCCTGGAACATGGCATCCAGCCGGACGGTCTGATGCCGAATGACAAGACCGCAGGAAGAGGAGACAACTCCTTCAACACCTTCTTCAGTGAGACCGGTTCTGGAAAGCATGTTCCCCGGGCTGTGTATGTGGACCTGGAGCCCACTGTCATTGATGAGGTGCGCACTGGGACCTACCACCAGCTATTCCACCCTGAGCAGCTGATCAGTGGTAAAGAGGACGCTGCCAACAATTACGCTCGTGGGCACTACACCATTGGAAAGGAGATCATTGATCCTGTTTTGGATAGGATTCACAAACTGGCTGACCAGTGTAATGGTCTTCAGGGTTTCCTGGTTTTCCACAGCTTCAGTGGAGGCACTGACTCTGGTTTCACCTCCCTGCTGATGGAGCGCCTGTCTGTCGACTACGGCAAGAAATCCAAGGTGGGCAGACTGTGTGAGATTATCAACCATTTAGCATAGTTAGCATAGCTACAGACTACTGTTTGCCTCCATTTCATTAGCATTTAATGAATTAAGGAAAAAAATTACCAACATATTCATATATTGAACTTGTCCCTTGTACCATCCTCTCCTGAGTGAAATTAAAGCTGCTGTATGTAACTTTTATACAAATATTTTTTTCCACATATTTATTAAAACTGTCATTATGTTGTGACAGTATGATACAAGAGGTAATCTGTGAAAAATCTATTTCCTCTGCTTTCTCCCAGTGCTCTCTAGAAACAACCAATCAGTGGCAGGAGAGTTTTAGTGCTGCCAGTCACAATCTCGTGTGGCTCATCCTTCCTCTGCTTCACTCTGTGCTATGCTGCAGCTACCATAGCCTATTGTGAATGCTCAGTCTAATTAGCATAGCTACCAAGTGATGGCAGATAAATGATTTTCCTGTAATGATAAGTTGTTTCTCCACCATTAGCACATTTAGCAGTGAGTGAATGAGGTTGATTGACAGTGCTAAGAGCGTCCTACTGGTTCTGATTGGTTGTTTTGGTCAGAACGATGCAGTACCTTAGCTAGCAATAGTAGTTCAGGAAGGAGATTGACTGTTTTCATAGATTATCTGTCTCATAATAAACTGTCACAACATGTTGACAGCTTTAACAAATATGGAGAAAACATACTGCAGCTTGAATACAATGTAACTACAGAGCATTTTTTGAGAAGTCTGGATTGTTTCATGTATATTTTGCATGTTGCCTATGACTGTTGCTCGTGGGGAGAGACATTTCAGTATCTAAAACTAATAGAAAAAATGTAAGCAACCTACTTGCATACTGTATGCATACTGAATTTTACTCTTGCATGCAAAATTCATGAGCAGTAAATATTGTACTTGTTATCAGTATTGGAGTAAAGAAAGCAAGGCAGTTGCAAGCTGTTGTGACGCTTTTAATGGGTCAGATAGACTCAAGAAATTGTAACAGCTGCGTGGGGGGAAGGGGCCCAATGACATTTTTTTTCAGGGACCCAAGATTCCTGGCAGCGCCCCTGTTAGTGAATATTAAATCATTATGAAAACACATGAAACTATAGCACCCAAAAAAACCAATAAAAATAAAAAAAATACATTAAATGAATTAGGTTTGTTTAGATTTGATCAGTTTTATTTGTCACATGCACAGTTACACACAGTAATTGTGCATGTGACAGTAAAATGTGTTGTAGTACCTGCAGTCAAAGAGAAAGGAGAAAAAAAAGAAAAACACACAAAAAACAGGTGTTTCCCACAGCACATAAATAATCATAAAAAGATTAGAACTGAAAAAGAGAACTTAATGCAAGGCTCAGAATTGAGCAAACAAATGCCGACATTTACCATTTCAGTTCTTTCTGTAATCCGGCTGGAGTCCAAAGACGCGGAGTCCTGACTCTGATTGGTTGTTTCTGACCGGGAGCGATGCATTTCTCCAGGTGGCTGCAGGAGCACTGTGAGGAGGAAGAGCTCAATTCTTCACAGATTTTCAGTCTCATACTATATTATACTGCAGCTTTAAGGGTAAATTCTCCTTCACATCAAATTTTCATTTTTTAATTTGATCCTTCTTTTACATTGTTATATTTTTCTATGAGGAAACTGTCTCATTACCTATCAGAAACAATTTTTGTTGAATGAGGATAATTTTACATCAAAATCTTGAAGAATAAGCATTGGTGAACTGTATGAAAAAAATCCATAATAAACTATTTGATCAATCTGTTTCTTTCCTTATTTAATAAACATCTGGACAGAGTTCTAGTTTTTTTCACTTTGGGGAATCATCAGTTTTGTCGATGTATGTCTGCACACTCTGTCTTTTTAGAACACAAATAACTGTCCAGATATGAAAACGGAGATGTAGTGTGAACAGATGAAGCAGTCACTTGCATAATGTGATCATAATCTTTATTTACTGTGGTGTAGTTGGCTCTTATGCTGCAGTGACTCAAGTCTCACCTCTTTTACAGAGGAGTCGACCAAAAGATGTCAGTGTTACACAAGCCATGCTACACGTCACCCATTTCTGCTTCCTCTGGTGATTGAGCGTTTGACTCCATCACAAGCTGAGTTTAGCATCACAGCTACTACTTCAGATGTCCACCTTCATTCCATGCTGTTGCGGCTAAAAGAGCAAAATATGTTATTGATGTAGGGGGAAAGACAGATTTATGCAATTGACTAAAGGAACTGGGAGATTCTCAGTTACAGTGACAAGCAAAAAAGTGTCAAACCACCAAGTTTTACCTTGTCTTTCAAGAAGACAAAGTATTTGAATCTTCCTGAGTGGTCTTGCTCAATATCAATCAATCCCTAGCCTTTTTAAGGTTTCATGAGTTTTTCGTTGGGCTTTGACTGCTTTTTATTCATTTTAATTTTTTGTGGAATGCTTTTGCTTGGCTATTTTTTGGTATTATGCCACTTAATTCTTATGCATGAACCCCTTGGGTAAAGTAAGTAAAATCTATTGTCATTTCATGTGTATCAAAACTATACTGTAGCAAACCGTCTGTTTCTTTTTGCAGGAGACCAAATAATACCTGTCATATCTTCTGACACTCAAGCAGCAGGGATTTGTGCCAAAGAAATACGCGCTCCACCATCACCTATTGCCTGGCCGCCACCCCACATTCAGTCTCCACGGTAACCAGCCATTGCAGCAGCCCACAGGTGGTGCTATTCTCTAGTATTTCAATACTCCATCAGCATCTAACACAGACGATCACCACAACATGATAACAGAGTTCCTCAGCAGGCCCACTGCTTCATCACCTTGACAGAAGCAGTGAGCTGCTGAGCTAGTCAAAAAATATCATAGTGAGTGTTTTTGGTAGGACCCAAATGCAGACGAAATTCCAGGCTAGCAGATAAAGTTCAATTTCTTTTAAAAATAAATAAATAAAAGGGAAACTTACATGAGGCTCAAGGAGGGAATTAGCAGAAAAACAACTGGAGAACACAACAGGAAAAAAATGGGGAGGAATAACAGAAGGATTCAGTGATGAGCAAGGAAAACTGAATAGCTTAAGTACTGAGGAAGAGATGGAAGTGACAAAGGACCCATCCATCCATCCATCCATCCATCCATCCATCCATCCATTTTCTTCCGCTTATCTTGGGTCGGGTCGTGGGGTTAGCAGCTTAAGAAGGGAGGCCCATATTCCCTCTCCCCAACCACTTGTTCCAGCTCTTCAGGGGGAATCCCAAGGCTTTCCCAGGCCAGCCAAGAAACATAGTCCCTCCAGTATGTCCTGGGTCTTCCCAAGGATCTCCTCCCAACCACACCCCTCCAGGTCTCACTGTCATTGCCCACGTGAGCGTTGAAGTCCCCCAGCAGAACAAGGGAGTCCCCAGGAGGGGCATTCTCCAGTACCCCCTCCAAGGACTCCAAGAAGGGTGGGTAATCTGAACTGTCATTCGGCCCGTAAGCACAAACAACAGTCAGAACAACAGATCCTTCCCCACCAGAGAGGTGACATTCCACGTCCCAAGAGGACGTGGAATGTCCTTCTGTATCCGAGGATCAGATCATCAGGGCCCCCTCTCTTGGCCACCACCCACTGAGGGGGTACACAGCAAATTCGGAAGTGTCAGATTTCCAGTGCAAGTGTTGTATGTGTTGCAAGTGTTAGTGAGTGTTAGATTAACTAACACTCACTAAAACAAAAAGCAATCCAGTCTAGTGTTGATTTCTAAATTAACTCCAACAGTCTAAACCAACACTCAGTGTGGTGTTGAAACTATTGGCCATCAATAATCCCCAAATTCATTTTAAAAGACATTAGATGCTACAAAAACACCAGCACCAGTTGCAGTATATAATCTTTTATTTCAAAACATCAAACAGCACTGACAGCAATATACTATACAACAAAGGTCATACATTCATGGTACTTTGCACTGAAGGTGAAGTGTGCTTTGAAAGTTCATTGGAAGCGGCCATGGATGGTCTTGTGATCACTGATGGTGAAGTGTCTTTGGTGCTGCTCTTCTTTTCGCCAACATAGAGGAGGAAGACTTCCAGCCTGGAAGGAAAAACAGGAAATATAGCAGAAACATTAGGATAATAAATAAATATTTTAAAAAGTAGTGTGAGCAAAACTAATCAGACTCACCTGTGTGTGTGTCACCATCATATTATTCAAATTACTCTGCTCACCTGGTTTACAAGATAAAGCACAAAAAAGTCAGAAATAATAACTAAAAAAATTAGTCAGCTTAGAAAAAAATTTGGACAGCATTAAAAGTTGTGCCAATCTGTCTGAAGAAATGTGTTGAAGTCATCATAACAGGCTTCAGTCACCAACATGACACACTAACAAAGAAAAAACATTTTGGCAGTTTTTAGATGTGCCACAGGTACAAAACACCAGAGTCAAATGGCTCAATTGCCTCCTCATTGCGTAGATATGTTCTCCAGAGTCCTGCTAATCACCTAATTATTGTATTCAGGTGTGGTGCAGCAGCGGCACATCTAAATGTTGCAGGGCAGTGGCCCTGCAGGACTGGAGTTAGACACCTGTGGCATAGATCAAGCCAATGGTCCAGCACAGCCACACCCCAATTTTGCAGTCTACAGCCAAACAATTAAAGAAAACGACCTCGCAGCTAAATAATGTTAACTCAAATGGCCTCTAGATTTTCCTGACAGTTTCAATGTTCGGTTAAGATAATAAACAATCATACATACCATACCATATCCAAACAAATAAGCGTACGTTGAGCGAACTATGTATATGAATCGATACTCTTGCGTGAACAGAAAAATAATGCCTCCATAAAAAATAGTCAAAAACATGATCATTTTAACATGGAACTTACCTTGTTATAATAAGCTCCACACAAGACGCCATGCTGCTGCCTCCGCTCCTCAGGCAAACATGTGACGCAGTAGCGTCGGCCGGGGGGGCGGGGCTAATGACCGGGCCCAAATAATAAAGCTCATGATAATTTAACTTTACAACATGGACATCCCCGCAACATCGGAGCTAATAAGTTTCATCACCAGAGAGAGCGACTATGTCATTTTAAAATCCATCTGACATGATGTACAACAAACCAAGAGAACAGAAACATCATTAGTAATTTCATCACTAATGATGAAACAACACAAATTCAAAACATGTTAACGTAGTCCGTAGAAATGCTCTAGCTAGTTTGCCATTTGTTGCCAAGTGACTGATGATGACGTTGGTGACAAGCTTTACCCAGAATGCACCTGGAGACAATAAGGACGATTAATTTGTAGTTTTGTGTGTCATAAAGTTAAATATAAGAGTGAAAATAAAGCCAGTCATGTGACACAACATTTTATTCAATATTTTACACTCATTATGTCTCTAAAATCGGTCAGTCTGGTAAGGTTTTTAGCAACCATGAGTCAACAATGGGGCACCCTACTATATAACCTACTGGGGTATCATATTCGTTTTTAACAGGAGAGGGCTCTACTTTACAGTTCTCATAAGATGTTATAAAGAAAATTTGGATTCCTGAAGGCATTTTCTGCCTTACAATTGTGTGAAGAACTGTCTGATTTTGATTTCTAAATCAACACCACACTGAGTGTTGATTTAGACTGTTGGGATTAATTTAGAAAACACTGGACTGTATTGCTTTTTGTTTAACTCTTTGGAACTCTTTCATGAGTGTTAGTTTCCCTAACACTCACTAACACTCATGTTGTTGAATTAACACTGTATTTTTAACATACAACACGTGCACTGGAAATCTGACACTTCCGAATTTGCTGTATGCCACCTTATCATGATGGAGGAGTGTGAGTGTCCCAATGATCCCAGGAGCTATGCTGTCTGGGGCTTTAAGCCCCCGGTAGGGTCACCCAAGGCAGACAGGTCCTAGGTGAGGGTCCAGACAAAGCGCAGCCTGAATACCCCGATGATGAGAAATAATGTTGGACTTAGTGTTCCTTTGCCCAGACGCGGGTCACCGGGGCCCCACTCTGGAGCCAGGCCTGGAGGTGGGGCACGATGGCGAGTGCCTGGTGGCCAGGCTTTTACCCATGGAGCCCGGTCGGGCTCAGCTCGAAGAGGAGACATGGATCCCCATTCCAATGGGCTCACCACCTGTCGAAGGGGCCAAAGGGGTCAGGTGCAGTGTGTGATGGACGGTGGCCGAGGGAGGGGACCCTGGCGGTCCAATCCTCGGCTGCTGAAACTGGCTCTTAGGACGTGGAATGTCACCTCTCTGGTGGGCAAGGAGCCGGAACTAGAGTGTGAGGCTGAGAGGTTCCGGCTAGAAATAGTCGGCCTCACCTCGACGCATGGCTCTGGTTCTGGAACCAGTCTCCTTGAGAGGGGCTGGACATACTTCCACTCTGGAGTTGCCCACGGTGCCGGGCAGGAATGGGCATACTTGTTGCCCCCTATCTCGGCGCCTGTACGTTGGGGTTTACCCCGGTGAACGAGAGGGTAGCCTCCCTCCGCGTACGGGTGGGGGGACGGGTTCTGACTGTTGTTTGTGCTTACGGGCCGAACAGCAGTTCGGATTACCCACCCTTCTTGGAGTCCTTAGAGGGGGTACTGGAGAGTGCCCCTCCTGGGGACTCCCTTGTTCTGCTGGGGGACTTCAACGCTCATGTGAGCAATGACAGTGAGACCTGGAGGGGCGTGGTTGGGAGGAACGGCTCCCTCCCATCAGAACTCGAGTGGTGTCTTGTTGTTGGACTTCTGTCCATAATGTCCAGGACACCCTAGGCCGCAGTTCGATGACTGACTTTGTCATCATTTCATTGGATCTGTGGCCGTATGTCTTGGACACTGGTGAGAGGTGCGGAGCTGTCCACTGCCACTACCTGGTGGTGAGTTGGCTCCAGTGGTGGGGGAGGAAGCTGGTCAGACCTGGCAGGCCCAAACGTGTAATTTGGGTCTACTGGGAATGTCTGGCGGAGTCCCCTGTGAGGAGGAGCTTTAACTCCCATCTCCAGCAGAACTTCGAACACGTTCTGGGGGAGGTGGGGAACACTGAGTCTGAGTGGACCATGTTCCGTACCTCCATTGCCGAGGCAGCTTATCAGAGCTGCGGCCACAAGGTTGTCGGTGCCTGTCATGGCAGCAACCCTCGAACCTGTTGGTGGACATCTTCGGTGAGGGATGGTGTCAGGCTGAAGGAGTCTTATTGGGCCTTTTTGGCCAGTGGGACTCCAGAAGCAGCTGATGGGTACCGACGGGCGAAGCGGCATGCAGCTCGGGTGGTTGCTGAGGCAAAAACTCGGGTGTGGGAGGAGTTTGGAGAGGCCATGGAGAAAGACTTCCGTACAGCTTCGAGGCGATTCTGGTCCACTATCCGGCATTTCAGGTAGGGGGAAGCAGTGCAGCACCAACACTGTTTATGGTGTGCTGCTGACCTCAACTCAGGATGTTGTGGACCGGTGGGTGGAATACTTTGAAGACCTCCTCAATCCCACGAACATGCCTTCCATTGAGGAAGCTGAGCCTGGGGACTCTGGGTCGGGCTCTCCAATCTCTGGGGACGAGGTTGCTGAGGTGGTTAAGAAGATCCTCGGTGGCAGGGCCCTGGGGGTGGATGAGATCTGCCCGGAGTTCCTTAAGGCTCTGGATGTTGTGGGGTTGTGTTGGCTGATGCGACTCTGCAATATCGCATTGACATCGGGGGTAGTTCCCCTGGATTGGCAGACGCCCTGTTCAAAAAGGGGGACCGGAGAGTGTGCTCCAATTACAGGAGGGTCACACTCTTAAGCCTCCCTGGTAAGATCTATTCAGGGGTCCTGGAGAGGAGGGTTTGTCGGATAGTCGAACCTCAGATTCAAGAGCAGTGTGGTTTTCGTCCTGGTCGTGGAACACTGGACCAGTTCTACACCCTCAGCAGGGTCCTGGAGGGTGCATGGGAGTTCGCCCAACCGGTCTACATGTGTAGACCGTGTCCCTTGGGAAGCCCTGTGGGGGGTGCTCCGGGAGTATGGGGTACCGGGCCCTTTAATATGGGCTGTCAGGTCCCTGTATGACCGGTGTCAGAGTCTGGTCCGCATTGACGGCAGTAAGTTGGGCTCGTTTTCGGTGAGAGCTGGACTCCGCCAAGGCTGCCCTTTGTCACTGATTCTGTTCATTACTTTCATGGACAGAATTTCTAGGCACAGCTGAGGTGTTGAGGGGATCCATTTTGGTGGCCTTAGGATCGCATCTCTGTTTTTTGCGGATGATGTGGTCCTATTGGCTTCATCAAGTCGTGATCTGCACCTCCCACTGGAGCAGTTTGCAGCCAAGTGTGAAGCGGCAGGGATGAGGATCAGTGCCTCCAAATCCAAGGCCATAATCTTGATACAAAAAAGGGTAGAGTGCCTTCTCCGGGTCATGGGGGATTATCCTGCCCCAAGTGGAGGAATTTAAGTATCTGGGGATCTTCCCACCGTCATCTATGGTCATGAGCTTTGGTTCATGACCCAAAGAATGAGGTCCTGGATACAAGCGGCCGAAATGTGCTTCCTCCGCAGGGTGTCTGGACTCTCCCTTAGAGATAGGGTGAGAAGCTCGGTCATCCGGGAGGGACTCAGAGTAGAGCCGCTGCTACTCCACGTCGAGAGGAGCAAGTTGAGGTGGCTCGGGCATCTGGTCAGGATGTCTCCTGGACACCTCCCTGGTGAGGTGTTCCGGGCACGTCCCGCCGGGAGGAGGCCCCGGGGAAGACCGAGGACACGCTGGAGGGACTATGTCTCTCAGCTGGCCTGGGAACGCCTTGGGGTTCCCCCGGAGGAGCTGGAAGAAGTGGCTGGGGAGAGGGAAGTCTGGGCCTCCCTTGTGAAGCTGCTGCTCCCGTGACCCAACCCCGGATAAGCGGCAGAAAATGGATGGATGGATAGTTTTCTAGCTGAAAGTATTGGAAGTAGCTGTGAAAGAATAAAAAGTTTTAAACAGAATTCTTTAGGAATTATGGGATGTTTCATTCAAGATTATCAGAAAAATAACTGAATATTTCAAAAATCGTAGAAGATATCAATACCAAAAGACAAAGCCTTAATGTCTGGAATGAGCAGAATATGGTAAAAGTTGAATGGTTGAAATAGCACAAAGTGTGCACAAGTACACATAAGTGCAGAAAAGTGTATAGAAAACAGTGGAAGACCTCAAAAGTGTGAATGCCTACAGCACTGAGACTAATTAGCTCTGTCAGATCGGTTCACACCTCAATGGGCTCAGGAAAGGTCAGGCTAGAGTTTTTAGGCCTGATCTAAACTCTAGTCTGCTTTGCTTGATAAAAACTCAAATCTCAATTAGTTTGTAAATTTACTATCGGGATAAGTAAAAGTAAATTTTAAGTCTGACATTTTATAGTATGTGAAAAGAATAAAATATTTTTGTATTTAAATGGCCTTGAAATTTCAGATAATTGCCATTCATCTTGTTTTAAACCGACTGATCCTAAAGCAAACCATTTCTGACTTGAAACTATTTATATTTTTGGAAATTAATTATTTTTCTAATGTGATGAAACTGTGTCATCACATCACCCATTCAAACATCACCTATTATTCTAAGTAGGCAGAAGATAATCAATGCATATTGATCTTTTCTCTCTACCACAGCCATAATTACTACCAGTTCTCTTTTTGTTTAATGAGATTGTTGAATCTACCCTCTCACATCTGAATACTCACAACATTGAACGTAATTATTCTATTGCAGCACTCCACAGGACATCTTTGTGTATTTTTTTTCCAAACACACACTTCCAATTGCATTACAAACAATGCAGCCTTCTGCTTTCGGCATTTTGCAATTCAAAACGATTCAAGCTCTCCCTGACAGGAATACTGAGGAGAAAAGAAAGGGACTCCACCAACCAGCATTAACATAGAGGAAGCTATTACCACATTTGGCCTTTGCAGCCAACAGGAAGGTTACAGTGTTGTTTGCATGCACACAGGTCACATGTCTCATATTTGTTTGTTTCTGTGTATACATGTCTATGTAACACTCTGAATTATCTTCTAGGTCTATATGCTTTTAGTGGCACATATCATGAAGGAGATATAAACTATATTTGATGTCAGTGTGTGTGTCTGAGTGGTTTACGTGTGCACATGTGTGCCTACTGGACACCCCCCCTACCCCTCCCTCCCTGGCTTTCAGATTGGAATCTTCTGTAATGGTACTACAAAGGTCAGGCTTTTTCAGTGCTTGGGATGTAGCAGTGGCTGTGTTTAAAGGTCACCTCGCCACACCATCACATTATCTCCATGCCATTTCATAGTAGTTTGTCTGTCTGATTGATTTTAAAAATAGAGCTGCACCTTCTGCAGCTTTAGCAGTGAAACCTGTACAAATGTAGAAAATGAATGAAGAATGGGGGCAGAGGCAGAGCTGTTGGATTTTTTTTTAAACCAAAGGATGTGTGTCTGGTGTTCATGCTGTGTCGGTGGCTGCCTTTTTTTGAGGTTCACTGTTGTGTTTTATATTTGCAGGTACTGAGGCCTCACATCTCATTGGTGAACAGTTTAGGTTGTTCTGCCCTCTAGACTAAAGGAACAAGATATTTTACCAATTTTTTCTATAATTCATGTTACATCAAAAAAATGAGAGGGGCAGAGACTAAAACAGGCAGAATCAGAATTCAGCTGGTTGGACTTTTGCCAGGCTAGAGTCAGGGAAACAGGGAAGGTAGAGAGGCAATTTTACATTGAGATGAGGGATAAAAGGTTCAAGAGGGATGGCAAAAGTTCAGGATCCAGGAGACAATGTCTGAGGATGATATAAATGCTGGCAGAAACAGCATGACAACGTACAGCTGAGTTGCATGACTGATCATGAAATATGACAGTGCTCCCTCCACAAAGTGACGATCATCCAGGTTGATCATGATGATCCCGATGGAAGGCCTCAACCATCACCTGATCTGACAGGTAGGAACGTGGGAACACTCCTCCCAGTCAACCAGATGATGGACACCACACCCTGAACGCCCAGAACAAAGGAAATGCTGAATGTTGTGAGAAGCCAACAGTGATCCGGGCAGACCATCCCTAAAGTGTAAATGGTAATCACTGCAGTATAACCAGTTAATTTATAAAATTACCCTGACTCGTTTTTATTTTATTTTTAGTTGTTTGTTTTTATTTTCGTTTTGTCTTACTGGTAAGAGTATATTTTTCTTTATGCAGAAATCTGTTAAATATATATGTTTTATATATGCNCATTCTTTTATTTTCCTGTGTTCAACTCTGCAATCTTCTTATAATGTACTATGAAACACAATCTACTCAAAACATAATCAGTTTTATCATTATCCAAAATCATTGAAAATATATATAACAATTAAGTTGTTACTGTTACCACAAATCATGAATACAGATTATATATTTCAGTCTTACATTACAGACATTGTGATTACAAGACATAAATCATTTCAACTATTACTTATCCATGTATTTGATTACAACTATTACTCACATATGTATTTCATTTTATTTCTTTAATCATTCTTAAATCAATACAAGATTACTGTTACTCCCCAGGCCTTTACCCTGCTTTTCTGCGTGTACCTAGAGAGATCTCACAAGTCCATGCCAGTTTTCTTGACAACGTTGTAGTATCGTTTCTGCTTCAGCACGGAGTAGCGGTTTAAGCAGAGAGGTAATGAAATACAACAGACACTGACAGGCCTCTAGTCTGCCTTTCTCTGAAGAACTACTGAGGGGAGGAGACAGCCAGGTGAGGAAAAACTGTTCTTATCTATCGATACAGTATTTTTATCATACAGACATTAGGCTGTTGTTGTTGTGCTATTAGCTAGCTGCTAGCTACGACTTTGCTAGCAAAGCTAATAATGTTAAATAATGCTAAATAATGTTAACTCAAAACAGCAAAGCTAGATAACTAAAAAGCTTCTTCCCTGTGTACGAGGCACATCGCCCGTCCAAAACTTATCATCTCCATAATGGATAAATGTCCTATCTTCTACTTTCCTTTGCTGCTTAATGTACATTGCGTTTATTCTGGCGTTAGGTAAATGTATCTTGAAAGAGAATAGCAGTTGAATAATAGTCCAACAAGAATATTCATTTAGAATTAAAAATAACTCACCCTGAATTACCATGACAGATATAATGTATGTCATTAATGAAGAGGAAAAAACTCAACCCAGACTTGGGTGAAGTGTGCTTTGAAAGTTCATCAAAAGCTACCTTGGATGATCTTGTGATCACTGATGGTGAAGTGTCTTTGGTGCTGCTCTTGTTTTCACCAACATGCAGGAGGAAGGGCTGTCCTGGTTGCACGGCAATGAGGAAGGCTTCAACACTGGCTTGCATCTTTGACATAATGATAAGAAGACAAATAATAACAATTATTAAATACNAACAAGAGAAAAACAAATACAACAAAGACGCAAACAAAAAAAGAGATGCAAAATATATATATAAAAACAAGTGTTCCAGACCACTAGAGCTTTGTATCCGAGTTCAGGGTCTTTCATCCTTTCAAGCTTATTCTGTCATGGGCTTGAGAAACGACCCGGTCTACGGAAGAGGGGTCCTGTGAAGGCAGAGAGCATTGCAGAGAGAAGCTGTAGCCTTCAGGTAGCTGCCTAGCCTCCACCTCGGCGTTATGTTGCATAGCAACCGTGACTCATGATTTAAACAATGTTTGTAGGCGAGAATATAGATGTACAAATCTCACATTTCTGCTCGGTTCATCAGTGCATCACCTAATTGCAATATTGCTCCGACGTTTTCGGAGATGTCTGCTCCTGCTGTATTAACACCCAGCTCCCCTCGCCTGCTGTCAGCTGGTCAGGTTTAGTATACCACGGGAGAACACCCGACTCATTTGGGCTTTCCCAAATGACAGTTAAACACAGATATTAAGTCAGGTAACATCTAGTTGTAATATTTTGGTTCAGTAAAATATTTCATTTATTCCTGAGCAAATCGGTTTGACTTTTTAAAGTTAAGCCTAAAAATACAATAGTTTAATTAAACTGTATTGTCTTACCCAGGCATGTGCAGAGAGGGGGTCTGGGGGTGCTTGAGCACCTGCCCTTTTTGCTCCTTGCCCCAAAGTGCCCTTTTGGTCAATTTTTTTTTTTTGTTGCTATTATTTTCAAATAATAGCAACACATAATAACATGTACTAAAATTATTTTTTTTATTTATTTTTTTTGTACAGCATAATACGCCTTCCGGTCACCTTGTTACCTTTGACCTTTTGCCAGTGACGCATGACGCAGTTGCCTCTCGCGCAGTGAGATGGCTAACTGGAGCTCAGCATAGCGAACGTTCCAGATTACAGAACAGTTTTTGGTGAATAAAGTGAAGTAGACGGAAAACGTTGTTCGTTATTCTGCAATAGCCAGCCACGCCCTAACCTCACCACTGACTGACTATTGACCAGTTCTCTGTCTAACAGGTCCGGAAAATCCCTGAAACCTAGGTCTTACCCTATCACAGGCTTACTAGAGAAATTCTGTTTAAACTGGCGGCGGAGAAAACTCGTCTAGCTCTAACTACCTTCAGATCCAGAAGTTACGGCCCTTTTCAGTTGAGAAACAGTCGACAGAGTAGCACTAGCTGCC
>NW_006800529.1:176798-185323 GCF_000485575.1 Poecilia formosa
CAAGTCACATCAATGTTGAAAACTCTAGGCTGGATTAATTTACAGAGGTGGTAGAGGAATTCATGGTACTTTGCCCTGAAGGTGAAGTGTGCTTTGAAAGTTCATCAAAAGCTACCTTGGATGATCTTGTGATCACTGATGGTGAAGTGTCTTTGGTGCTGCTCTTGTTTTCACCAACATGCAGGAGGAAGGGCTGTCCTGGTTGCACGGCAATGAGGAAGGCTTCAACACTGGCTTGCATCTTTGACATAATGATAAGAAGACAAATAATAAAAATTATTAAATACATTTAGCAGCACAGATAGATTCAGATAGCAAACAAAGCCAGTGAGAAAATGCTTCTACAAAGAAGTAGGATCGTTAGAATAACCACATACCTGCACATACCTGAAAACATGGTCCACAGTTTGACATGAGCTGTTTTGGATTCTTCTTGTGGCCTTTGGATATAGGACGAAGCACGTGAACCAACAGAAGAATACCTGGTTTTCCCAGCCTGGAGGAACAACAGGATAAATAGCAGACACATTAGGATATTAAATAAACATTTTAAAGAGAAGTGTGAGCAAAACTAACCAGACCCACCTGTGTGTATGTCACTATCACAGTCATTCAAAATACTTTGTCCACCCCCTTTACCCTGGAGAGCATTTTTCACCACCTACAACATAAAGCATAAAAATGTCAGAAATAATTACCAGACATTAGGCATTACAGAAATTAGTCAGCTTATAGAAACATTATGGAGAGGATTTCTTCTGCCAACCTGTCACAAGAAATGTGTTGAAGTCATCATAACACGCTTCAGTCACCAACATGACATACTAATGAAGAAAAAAAGAGGCAGCCAATATGTCATTGTTTATTATCATTATTATTTATAGAGAAAAAAACATTTTGGCTTAGCTTTGATCGCATAAATCAAACCACCGGTCCAGCACAGCCACTCTCCCCATTATGCCGTCTATAGCCAAAAACTTCAAGAAAACGACTCCGCAGCTAAATAATGTTAACTCAAACACGAAGCTGAAGTTGGTTGCCAAAAATGGTGAAAATCGAACTTTATTGAGTTTTCACAAATCAGAAAAAGGTTTCACAAATCCCAAACATGGTTATAAATATTCTGCTATTAGAGAAGAATAATGTAGTCCAGGTTTGAAGTGTCTAGGTGTGGTAATTTTTAAACTAGAGTTGATGAAAGATATGGAAAGTAGCTGAAAGTAGTGAAAAATTAAGTGGAATCGCCTTTTAGATATTGGAAGCTCGAATTGGAAACCAACTTCAGCTTCGTATTTCACAGAACAGAATTGACATTCTTAAAACTACCTGTTCAATCTTCAAATTACTGTCACTTCTGCACATCAAAAAATGAGTTTCTCATTCTTTTTGCAAGTTTTGCTTACATCATGTAACTGATTATGTGCACTTCTCTGCTTTTCCCCCGTTGCAATTTGCTTTAATCGTGTTGATCAAAATATGTTAAACGTGTCTGTGTTGAACTCTCAACTTCCAAAACAGCATAAGTTCATTGTGTAAGTCTTTACATGCATAAGTCTTAAAGTTGTCATAATCTCAATCATATTTTAATTAATTTATAATCGATTCTTTTCTAAATCTGTCCTGAATTGGTAAATTGCTCCCAAGTGAGTCCTGAGTGTCTCTAACAGGTCAATGTATGAACCATTAGCTCAACCAACGATCAACCAGTTTTCTGAAAACAGATTGAAGGTGCATCTTGTGAACCATCAGTTGGCAACAATATGGTGTACATAGCCAGAACACAACACAATGTTACATTTCTGAGAACTGATGAACAAGTATCTGGACCAAGTGAACAGCCAGAGAGAAGAAGAGGAGTGAGGCTGAGGAGGAAATAGTTGGGAGGGAAGCAGAAGAAGAGTCAGAAGAGGCTGAGGACATCTGCCAGTTTCCATCAGTCCAACATCAGGACATGGCTGCGACCCACAACATGATGCTGATGGAGGTCCTCCCACCCGACTGTTCATTCCTTAACCCCACTGAGGAACCTTTGTCAGCATGACGATGGCAATTAAAATGTAATGTAATTATGTAATTTCTACAGCACTGTACAGTTTTCCATGAGGAGATTGTCCTGTGGTTCCTTTTCTATTTTTTTTTGTTCTATGCATTTCTGTCTTTTTCTTTCTGAATCACCATGGCATGGTCCATCAATAAATTACAGCAAAAGCGTAAATGTGAATTTTGTAGCCTCTTCCCATGACTAATCAATTTGACCGTCTCATCTGTACATAGAGAAACTATAACTTATTATTTTGAGTCACTGATATGTTAACAGACAGAATTTTAAGAGCTGAACTAAGGATTTTTCAAGCAAACAAATGCTATTTTTGCTGTTTCTACAAATTGTTTTGAGAAATGCGCTTACTGTTTTGTAAATGCCAACAATGACTTGAGAAATGCACCAAAAGTGACTGAGAAAAACTAACATAGCATAAATTGTCTCAGGTGTATATATTTGTTTGCCTTTATGAAAAGTGTACACATTTACAGCTTTGTTTCTGCTAGCTTGCAGGAATTGTAACTTACATAGATGATTGAAGACAACTTATTGGTCTTCATGAGACTCAGATAAATCGTGAGTATCTATTTCATAAATTGCCTAATTTTGCCTATTATATTTTACTTTTAAAGTCAATTTGTGTATTGAAAGTTGGACGTAAGATTGTTTAACATGTTACAAGGGTTCACTCTGTTTGGGAACTGTTGAGACGCTTTACCAGGTCGAGAAAGAGTCACATGCTGTTAGACAAAAGGCCCATAGTAAAGAGTTACATTTTTGATTCCAAGGTCCATTTCTCACGAAACAGAAACTTATCAGGCCAAAGAGACATGGTGTGATTTCAGGGAGTGTCTTCAGTCCATATAATCAGCTAGCCTCCTCCTTCTCCTCAGACGCTGCACAGACTTTTTTAGAAACTCTTCTCGAATGTAATGGTAACGCGTCCCCTTTCAGTGCTGAAAGTTAATAAAATAAGTAAAGTCTGAATGCTTTTCTTGGCTGATTTTATGCTCCGTGTGTCAATACAAATTATGATTCATCGATCGGGATTTCCATTCCCAACAGAACATACATTTGAGAAAAGAAGAAAAGGATTGCTGCTCCAAGACGGAGCTTTGTATAAACGGGTGGCGCATTGCATGAGGAAGCATTGAAGCACTACCAAATGGTTGCCATGGAGATCCGAGGTTGTCGCAAACATGTTTTCATGAGGAAATGACTCCTCATGAATATGGAATTATAACAAGATATAAAGCTCAAATCTAAACAGTTTATGGTGATATACACACCAAATAAGGGATGTTCACTTTAATTTATCAGCCCTTTGTTTTTGAATTTTTGGGGATTTTTTCTCTTTGACTTTATGCATTGAGTTGTTGTTCTTGTGTCATCTATCCTGAATTACTGATCAAAAAGTAAAAAATTGTAAAGAGAACAATGTTTCTCCCAAAAGGCAGAGAGGATCACACCTGTTGACAACAAACAAAAAGTTTAAGAACTACTGAATTTTCAGTCAGAAATGATCACACTGCCTGGTTGAAGTACCAGTCTCTAAATTCAAGTCAACAAAGATGAAACAAACATTTAAGCAAATGGTGCATTTATATGATGTTCATGTAGTGCATCTTTCAACTTTTGCTTTGTTTGTTTTCCAGCAGAGAGGACACCTGATTGACAACATGTGAGTCACAATTTCAACCTGTGACTGGGAAGACTACAACCATCCTGAGTCAACTCTGAATTCAGTGACTTCTTGTTACTCTCAACCCAGAACAAGAATCATTTTATCACCGATTTTTCTTCTACAATAGGTTATCTCTTATGTGGACACATACTGCTTTTGTTGTTTGTTTTGTTTTCCAGATCTCAGTAATACCGTGAGGAAACTGGACAGAAAATAGAATCGGTTCTTTTTTTTAACTGAATTTTTAAATAGAAATTCTTTCTTTAAGTGGATTACTCGTAATCTGTATTTTTGTTTAATTTGAAATTATTTTCTTTATAACTTTCTGTATAGAAATGCTGACAAGTTACACTTCCTTATGTGTTGTACTGTAATTTTTATGGTAAAATTCTGGTAAGAACAGCAACCAGCAATTTACCATAAAGTCTTTCGGATTTCTTACAATAAAATGTCAATATATATCATACAGTCTGGCCATGTTTTTCACTTATGTAGATATTATGCCTCAGGCAGTATGACCGTATTTACTACGGCAAAACCACATTTTAAGTTTTTATTTTACCATATTTTAGGAAATACGGTATTGTACCGTATATTGGGAAATACGGTAAAATACTGGCAGTTTTGGTTGCCAGTATTTTACCGTATACTGAAAACATGGTAAAAAACTGTCAGTTTTGGTTGCCAGAATTTTACCGTATAAAGACGGTAAAATTCTGGCTACCACAGCTGCCAGTTTATTACCGTAAATTGAGGCCATTTTTTTTTTTTACAGTGTGATATTGGTGACCTCATGTACTTTTCTGAAAACCTCTCCTAGGATAACAAACACTAGCAGATAGTCACTTATATAAGTTATAAGAAGTCCACTTCTCAGTTTACTTTCCATGTAATTAGTAAATATATTGTCAATCACGGTTGAACTGTGTGTTGTTATTCTACTTGGTTTAGTAATTAGTGGATATCAACCTAAACTGTACATACTATCAATAAAGTTAGCTGTACTTTTAACCTTATTTGGATTCAACATGTCGATATTAAAGTCTCCACAGATGAAAATGATGTTTTGATAAATCTTAGCAAACAATGTTTCCATGTAATTTGTAAAGACTTCAGTGTCAGATGCTGCTGCTCTGTACACACAGCTGACTATGATATTTTTCTGCTTCTCAGACTGGATTTCAATAGTAATGCATTCCATTAAATCAACTGACACTGACATATTTTCTACCACCTTGTATTTTAGTTCATTATTAATGTACAAAGCTACACCTCCCCCTTTTTTATTCTTTCTGTTTATATAATTGAACTCATACCCCTCAGTGGGAAGCCTGCTCCCTTCTCAGAGATGAGCCACATTTTAGATATTGCTATGACACTGAAGGACTTTTTTAGTTGATATAAATACTCTTAGATATTTTCATAGTTAGTATAAAGGCTAAGGCTGTTGAAGTGAATAATTGACATTTCTTGATCAGAATTAAAGCTTTGGAAATACTTATCATCAGTGTAGTAATGGCAGTTGTCATTCAAATAATCAAGGGAATTGTTGTCTGGATCAATATCTGTGTCTACATTCATGTGTATATTTTCAATTTATTACTGGATTTCAGAAAGCTGAGCAGAAGTTGCCTGGTTGTCTTGTTTCACTGATATTTATTTAGCTCTTCAATTTGTCTGATGATCAGTACCTTGGTTTCCTCTGGTGAACCATTTATTTTGATATAAACCTTGCAGTTTGAGGTCCGTGTTGACTGTATGTTCTTTTGTTTTCTGAGACAACGTACTCGTCTTGCTATATCTGCATTAATTTTTGTAAGATGTTAATTTACATAAACATTGGATCCTTTTAATTTCCTCCCTTGTTTTAGGAGTGCACTTTTATGTCTCCTGTTTGTAAACCGCATTAGAATGGCCGGTTTAACTCCTTTGTTTTTTTGTGGAAAAGGATGACAAGCTTCGATGCCATTATTATCAATGATGATGCCCTTTTTACTGAAGTATGTTATTACCTGTTTTTCAAGAGATCATTGATCTTCATCCCTTTCTTCAGTAGTGTTTGCCTCTGTCACGGCCCGGGCATATGATCGTGGCTCGGATTCCAACCCATTAATTACAACATAATTTGTTCTAAGTCAGCCACACAGGAGAGCTTAGTTGCTTGTCTTTCTTTACATTCTGTCTCTTCAATTCTGTAACCTCCCCCATTAAGTCCATTATAAGTATTTGTTGCTGAGATTTTTGCTATCTCATCAGACATATATAATAATTATATATGTCAATAATTATATATGTCAATAGTTATATATGTAATAATAACTATATATTTTATTTAAAATGTGCTTTCAGCACACATAAGGTCACCTCACAAAAATAAAAATAATACATTTTAAATAAAAAAAAATCCAAATAAAATAAATAAATAAATAAATAAATAAATAAACAAATAAATAAATAAATAAAGAGATTGTTCAAATGCCTGAACATTGAGTGTTAATGGTGTAGTAGGACAATACCTTTTCTCTGAGTGCAATCATGAGCAGACCTTTTTTAATTATTTTTTTTCTCATGGGGGATATTCATTTCTCTTTGTCATCAAGCCCTCTGTCTGTCTTTTGAACAGTGACTCGTTTGTCCACAAACAAACTAAACAAGTCACATGTTGGCTTCATTACGGGAAATGTTGACCCATGACCTTTTTTTTATTTAATTCTTAATAAATCATCCACATCTTTTGCCACGTCTCTTACCATTGCAGTCATTAATTATGATTCTGCAAAAACATTTCTTTTTCATGAACAGTCTAATAAGACTAAAGATCTAAATATGTGTCAAAACATTCAAACATTCTAGTTTTGTCATTTATTTGATTCAATGCATCAATAAACATGACAAGTTCCTGTCGACCAGATGAGTGAAATGGAAATGAAAATAGATAACACTTTTCTATTCATATTGCTCATTTCTGGGGCTTTTAACTGTCACACACACTCATACAAAGTAATGGAACTTTTAAATTGCAAAAACATGAGCTATAACTACTGCAGCATCAAAATAAAACAGAAAACAGTGCCTTCCACAGTGTCCCCCACACCGTCTTTCATCATTTTTAGGGTTTTTGAAGCATTTAAATATTTCAGATGATCAAGCAAACTTTAATATCAGAGAAAGAAAGATAAGTTCTCATTCTCAGGGTGCCAGAAGAGGAACTATATCAAGCCAATCAGACAAGCTACACTCTTTTGCTGTCTTACAATGGACTGAACTGAGCTGTTTTCTAGCTGTGTATATTTTTTTAATCACAGCAGAACAATGAACTGCAAAATGTTTGGAAATTGTTCTAAAGAAGTTCTGCAGATTTACTTGTAACAACAATTGCTCTTCCAAGGTTTCCTGGATGTCATGTTAACTTGCCTGTCTGCTCTGGAGCACCTAGCTGTAAAAGCTCTGCACTTTATGGAGGTCTTCACACCTTCTGCTCATCCATTAACCTAGTGCCTGGCTGCTGTGTTCCTCTTCTTTACCATGGAAACATCAGAGATGACCTTAATTTGTCACACATCTTTCCACTTATCTTTTTGTTGTTTGATAAATCAAATCTAAACATGCAGTCAGACAGAGATTTAATAGGGATGGAAAAAGCAAATCAGGTGGATTAGCAAAGTTCCCCGTTTTAAGGTTGACAGCTGCAGGAGATCCTTCCAGCCCACAGCATCACCATCCACAATGACTCTGAACACATTTGGATGATGTCAGTTAATTTCACTTTGGGATAAAGCATTTTTGAAGTAAACCGAGTTAACATTACACTTATTTAATACAAGCACAATTCAACATTCAGCATTGTATCTAGTTTACCTTCAGTAGTTTTCCTTAATTTCTGCTCTCTGTATCTTCAGCTTTGAAACACTTTCCTGTCTTTGTGAACCTCTCTGAGCCTCAGTGTGATGTTCATGCACCAAAAAGCCAGCGTGAATTGCATTCTTTGGTAGAATCATGGTAAACCTTGTATGACTTGAATGCAACATAAGTGGATGCCGTAGCTTTTCATCTGCTTGCATTAGTACATCACATTCAGTTTCTGGACTCCATTGATTGCCAGACATCAAAATGAGGGTTCAAACACTTAGCTAAAAAGCCATGTGATGCTACCTACAACCATACTCAATGCAAAACAGAGCTGTAGCAGCCAGGCTGAGAGCTCATCAAGAGGTAAAGGAAGCCTTTGGACATCATTAGTCTGGAGTTCAATGCACTGAAAGACAGCAGCTAAGTGTGTTCAAATTAATGTGTAGATGTGTTACTGTCTAAAAGCTTGCAGACTGTTGATCCCTGTGATGCAGGCACCTCATATGACAGTAGAAAGAGGAAAAAGACTTTTAATTATTTTTAGTTCATTGTGCGTAAGGTGACTCACTGACATATAAACACTGCTAGAGCGATAGGATCTTTTTCTGACGTGTCGACAGACTGACCAAAGCTTTCATATATAGAAGGTGTGGGGTTAACAGCAGTCCTCCTATGAGTAGAAGGGCCAGTATTACGAAGCACCTTATGATGAATATTTTCCTGTTATACAAACTCGGTGACGGTTTCAAGCTGATTGGTGTGGGGTAACAGGTTGTGGGGCTAGTTTGTTTTCCTTTTCAGCATCACCAACTGTCCAGCAGAGGTTGCCAGCGGTTCGGGTTTGTCAGGAGGTCGTGCTGACAGGTTCCAACAGGACGCACCTGTTTGAGATCATTATTACCCAGGAGGAGTATATGAGCAGCGGGCTTCACGTACTTCTCTGCCAGAGTG
>NW_006800529.1:185465-188804 GCF_000485575.1 Poecilia formosa
CGTTAAAATTATCTAAGTTATAACAAGTGCACGTTAATACAGAGAAAGAGCTGCTGTGAACAGACGTGGTTTATGAGCTCGGACACCGGCGGGGCTACACCGAAGGCTGAATCACGGACTGAAGCGGGGCATAACGTCTGGATGAAGGTAGTTAGAGCTTAGACGAATCTTTCTCGCTCCCAGCTTAAACAAAAGTTCTCTACCTTCTTATTTGGGGTAATACCCAGGAATTAGAGACTTTTCGGACCCGTGAGACGGAGAGCTGGTCAGTAGTCAGTCCGCTGGAGTTTGGGAGGAGTTAGGGGCGTGGCTGAGTACTGGGAATTAACACACTGCTAGAGCGATAGGATCTTTTTCTGACGTGTCGACAGACTGACCAAAGCTTTCATATATAGAAGGTGTGGGGTTAACAGCAGTCCTCCTATGAGTAGAAGGGCCAGTATTACGAAGCACCTTATGATGAATATTTTCCTGTTATACAAACTCGGTGACGGTTTCAAGCTGATTGGTGTGGGGTAACAGGTTGTGGGGTTAGTTTGTTTTCCTTTTCAGCATCACCAACTCTCCAGCAGAGGGAGGGTGCCAGCGGTTCGAGTTTGTCAGGAGGTCGTGCTAACAGGTTCCAACAGGACGCACCTGTTTGAGATCATTATTACCCAGGAGGAGTATATGAGCAGCGGGCTTCACGTACTTCTCTGCCAGAGTGTTTGCCTTTTGTGGTACACCAGCCCCCTGAGTCAAATTTATTTCTTGAGAATTATTTCATGCTCTCCGTGTTTTTTTTGACCAGTCTCTTTGTAAATCTCTTTTCAGGATGCCTTCAAATGCCTCTGGGAAAGCCTCTCGAGTCCACTAAACTCTGGATTACTCTTTTCGTGACGCCGTGAGTTTTACTCATCAGATGCCCGAGTTCCACTGCTCTGTGAACTTGCCTCCAACAAGTCTCTGGCTGGAAGTTTGCCTCGTTGGTCCTCAGTGCCCTCACTCTGACTTACCTGTCCGCCCTCCAACGCCACGTCTGTCCTCAACCAACCAACACCCTCATCACAATCTCTACAACCAGGTACCAATCCAAACCTTCAACAACAAGTAAGCCATTAAGCAATATTTCAAGGTGTATGTCGTTTCCCACCGTCATTGAACTCACCATCTCCCTTTTGTGTGCAGCCGCTCCGGGGTTCCTGAACGCAGTCATCATTTCTGTTTCTCTGTCGAGTCACTTGTAAATAAACTATTTGCATTTACTTATCCTCTCCGTGAGTGTTTCTGCATATGGGCTCGAAATATTAAACCCAACATGACTATTGGTCTAAAAAAGACCAGATCTGTGGAATCCACGATTGTTTGCTTTTAAATCCTTTTTCACATGCAAATAATTCACTATGTAAAGCAGAACTGCAATGCTTTGGTATAACACATGCCAGTACAGAACATTTTGACTTGTTTACTTCCAACTTCGGCATAACTGAACTTAGACTATAAAAAATGGCAGATTCACTAAACTGATTAGTCGGAAGTCATGATCTTGTTTAGCAGTACCACAGCAAATGTGTTGATGTCGTAGCCAAGTAAAGATTTTACCGAACAGAGCCTTAAAAATTGAACCCAAAAAGAATTTAAAAATATCTATGCAGCAGTGGGAGAGAATGCATTTAAATTTTTTGCACTCCTAGACACAAAATTCACAAAACTTATGGGCTACAAAAGTGGCTAAAAGTCTCATGTGTGTCCTTTCCAATCTCATTTTGCTCTTTTACTCTGACATGTCCTCTTTGTGTGTGTTCCTTGATTTCCTTTGAACATTTCCCGACTTCTTCCTTTGTCCTCTTATTGCCCCTAATGAGGCGGTGGCAGCCTAATTAGGAGTGTTGTGCCTGTTGCAGGACTCAAACGCCACTTGTGTTTACTGCAATTAGCACAGCCATTAACAAATCCTTCACAACTTCAGGGCAGCTTTGCATGGTGTATTTATAAAGCCAAAAGAAGGGGCAGCAGAATGCAACTTCACTTGTGCTTCATCTGTTTCAAACACTCCTTTCCACACCCAACACCTTTTTCTCCTTTGTCATTTTTTCAGACATGAAATCAACCATCAGATTAATTAAACTCAGTGGCGCAAAAAGTGGGCATGGAGCGCATGCCAGAGGGGGCGTCAAAATCCCGTCTGGAGGGGGCAGTGTGCCGATGTGTTTGCATACACTTGAGCGCCCTTACGCTCTTTCACCTCGCTCCCATAACGGGGTAAATGTAGCGAGGTTTACCTTTCACGTATCTTTGTTCCAGGGGGAGGGTATACGCATCCACCTGAGAAATGTAGCGCGTGTGCTGCTTCACCAAAGCCTCGTCTTTGGAGTCAGCCTCCAACAGACACACAGGAGCTCTGAACCTTGTTCTTCTAACCTGATGACAAGGAACAAGATTTGTTTCAAAACCTTCAAAGCATTCACTGGTGAACTTCTAGAAAGCGTTCTGCAAACCCCACATTTCTGCATTCCCATAGAGACATGAAAGTCTTTACAGGCTCAGCATATCTGTGGAGGCCTGCCGTGACAACCTCTCCATCCCTTGAAGGATACGTTTCTTGTTTGACCCAACTCAGCAGAACCTAGGGGTTCTGCTGAGAATCTAGCTAGGATGCAAATTTTATGCTTTTTGCCTGAAAAGAACGGGTTTTTCTGCTTGCACCAATTTTTGGATCTTTGGACATTTGCTTTGACCCAATTGACCATTGACTCACAGTGAGACCGTTCCATTATTTGGGTTGAATTATGCTTTTTATCTAAGGTTAATGGTAAATTGCTTTTCTGTTGCATGCTTACTTAATGTTTTGCTAATTATATGCTGTAATATTCTTATGTTGTTACTTTGCTGTTTTGAGTCTGCCACATGTCAGACTGCCTGGATCCAGAATAATTGAATTTGTTCCTGCTAGTACTTACTGGCTCCTTTCCCCTTAAATCTTTTCTTCTCACCTCATGCTTCTCACCACTTCTTAACTTCTTTGCCTTTTTAAAATTTCCTTATTAATAAACACATATTTACTTTGCGGTCGTCATACAAGGCCTAAAACCATGCTTCCTTTGTCTAGTGAAACTCATGGTTGAGTGGAGTTTTAGGACTCTTCGTTTGAAAGTGGTGGACAGGTCTGAGTCTGCAATGACATCTTACTTCTCCGTCACCAGAGGAAGTTACTTTGTTGTATGACACTGTATGCTGTATTTGTGGTTCTGTAAATCTGATTTTTCTTTTGTTTTCTTGTTTTGATGTTAATTATTCATTATTCCACTTTTATTTTGTCATAGTTCATTCATTAACCTGATATGTTTACCATTTTATCTT
>NW_006800529.1:191156-194373 GCF_000485575.1 Poecilia formosa
TGGTTAGAGTAAGACACAGTGTAGGGTTTAGAATTAGGTGAAATCTCTAAATTTTCTTTAATCTATTGATTACTTAATTTTTTATTGATAAGCTGTATGTCTTTTTCCCTTGCTAAAGCTTGCTAATAAAATACTAAAGTCTAATTTGATGTTGTGG
This sequence comes from Poecilia formosa, assembly GCF_000485575.1. Lineage (NCBI taxonomy): Eukaryota > Metazoa > Chordata > Actinopteri > Cyprinodontiformes > Poeciliidae > Poecilia > Poecilia formosa. The sequence goes on from NW_006800529.1 coordinate 191,314, forward strand.
ACAGTTAAATTAATTGAGTCAACTAGATTTAATTCTTCTGATTATTGTAAAACCAGTGTTTGTGGTCCTAGTGAATTAGGGTGGCTTCGTACGTTCTTTAGTTCAGGTAAATAATGACCCTGTGACTTATTCCTAGTCGCTAAACTTATCTAAGCTGTAAGAAGTGCACGTTAATAAATAGAGGAAGAGCTGCCGTGAACAGACGTGGTTTATGAGCTCGGACACCGGCGGGGCTTCTCCGATGTCTGAATCATAGACTGAAGCGGGTCATAACGTCTGGATGAAGGTAGTTAGAGCTTAGAGGAATCTTTCTCGCGCCCAGCGTAAACAAAAGTTCTCTACATTCTTATTTGCGGTAATACCCAGGAATTAGAGGCTTTTCGGACCCGTGAGACGGAGAGCTGGTCAGTAGTCAGTCCGCTGGAGTTTGGGAGGAGATAGGGGCGTGGCTGAGTGCTGTGCATTAACAACTTGTATTATATGTCCAGACAGAAATGTGCTTTCTGGTGAAAAAATGATTAAACTGGCTGGTTCACCTACAAATTCAGCATTTATAAAACATAAAATGTCCATTTCAAAGATGTTAAAGGATTGTTCAAAACAAAAACCTGTTTGTCACACAATGTGCTGAAAGAAATCCTAAAAAGAAAAAAGATGGTGTTGAATTGTTCTGAAGACCATGGAGTCACAGCTGTGACTAGTTTTCTTAAGTGAGGAGAATGAGTTAACTGTAGTTTCTTGGTGTCTTTTTAAGTTCATGATTGTAGTGACTATTTGTCCAAAACTCAAATTCAAAAATAAAAAAACTTAAGACTTAATGGTGATCAAAGCAGAAGGTGAATTTGACTCAAATAGCCACTTGATGCTCCGTGGGTTTCTGGGTTACGCAGTCCAAAAAGATAAAAAAAATCAAAATGCAGTTCTTTGTTTTATTCGACTGTTCAGACAAAACAAGTTACAGGCTAGTAGACTGACTGGATTAAGTAACTGACTGGACTGAGAACTGAGAACTGACTGACTGATGGCTGAAGTGACTAACTGGCTGACTGGTAAAAAGCCATATGGCCACCCAATGAGCAACCTAAAACCTACGTACTTATACTGTGAAACACCCATATCCCAACTGAAATTAATTAACTAATTAAGTAAATTACTAACCAAAGAACTTATTCTAAATAACACATTAAATAAAAATAAACTAAACAATCTAAATTCTAAGATTTAACTGAAAATGGAGAAATACCTCCTACAATGATCTTGAAACAGATTTTGTGAAGGTAAATCAGTTAAAGTGTAAGTGATGTACAGTTAACTTGATTACATCAGCCCAGTTTGCCCAAAATTGTTATGGTGTAAAGCCCAAAGGACAAGAACCAGAGAAATCAAAATGATTTAAAGCTCATTTATTCTTATTTATAGTTTACCTCTGGGGATGGAAAAATATCCATTTAGCGGTATAGCTTTGTCCCTAAGGTCAGAGAGACTATTTTAAAATTATTGAATCTCTTTTCAATATTGGTTTATAGAGAAAGTGAAAAGTAAATGTGGTTCCTTGTTGATAGTAGCCATAGTTGATCAAGGCACACATAAGATAAAGCAGGGTTTGACACCCAGCTGGAATTTTAATGTTTGGCATAATGAGTTGAAGTAAGGTTTATCAGCCAGCTCTGATGGACTCAGGGTTCCACTTCACTGTTTTTTATGAGCTCAGAGGCACTGGAGCAACTACAAGGACTTATCCACAGAAACTCCAGGGAGAGTGTGCCAGCCAATAATGAGCTGTAGCAAGACCCAGCCGAACAGAAAACCCTAAAAATCTTTCCTGCTTCCCATTTCACTAGCCCTGATAACAGGGACTCTATGATAAAAAAAAATGTCCAATTGAAAGCAATAGTGGTTGATATTTAGCAGTTAGGCTAACTGCTAAATATCAACCACTATTGGATCTGTCTTAACTGCAATGCTGTCATCAGGTTTTCTGGCCTAAATGTTTGTAATCACTTCAGAAATCAGAGAGAAAGTGTTTTGCAAGAACTTTTATTCTGTTTTTAATTGTAGCTAACTGGGAAAAGATAGCAGCAGGTCAATAGTAGTGAGCTCAGAAGACTCTTGAAGGAGTGCTGGTGTAGAGGTGGTGGGCAGGCAGAGAGGGGAGAAGGAGCAGAGCTGCAGACATCCATGGAGCTGACTTGATTCCAGGTTTGATGTATTTGCAAGTGACTGAGCGATCTGAGGTCTGAGGAGGAAGTTCATTTTAATGTTTTCTGAGCAGCGAGAATCAGTGAAAACTAGCATGCTATTGAGACTGAACTACTAAAGTATACTGAAGGTGTACTAAAACATGGGTTTATTTTTTCAGTAAGGCTGACCATTGAGCTTTAACCCTTGGAAGATCTTAACATTCTGTTTACTCCCCTTGTCCTAAGGGTCAAAAATGACAAGCCCAACAAAAGCCCCAAAATAAAGCAGCTTTTTTGAATTTGAAATCCAAAATATATTTTACAGGATGGAACAGTCTATTATTTATCAACTCAACTCAATTCAATTATAAATTTTTTATCATGTATTTTTTGTTACACATTACAAAAAGACGATCAACAGGATTACACTTTTCTTTTCTTTTTACCACAAAGCAAAACAGTTTTCTTTTACACACAGCAGAGGTTTATTATTGTAAAATGTGAAGTAAAGACTTCTGAATTAACTATACTAAAAGAGAAAAAGTCAACAATTTGTAACTTTTTTTGTCAGCAGTTCTTTCTTTTATACTTTTTTGTAAGTGAATATTTCTCTCAGCACAAAATGTGCCTGATTTTGAGAATACACTTTTGATTCTAGTGTACACTTTTGAGAGTGCACTCTCAAAAGTGTGTTTGGGTTGTAGTTCATGTTATGGACTTATTTTACATTAAACTTACTTAATTCTAGTTAAGTCAAGTCAAGTGTACTTTATTGTCAAAGATATATGTAACAGCGTTAACACAGAAGTTTGAAATTGCGCTTCACCGGTCTCCCCAATGTGCAGTTAAACTAAACATATAAACATATAAATAAGACATT
>NW_006800529.1:194383-207552 GCF_000485575.1 Poecilia formosa
ACTAACATACTGATGGACAATAATATACACACAAATATACACACACACACACACACACACACACACACATACATGCACACACTGTGCAATAAGAAGACAATAAGGCAAGAAGAAGAATATATAGATGGACAATAAACACACAATCACACACAGTGCACTAAGAAAACTAACATACTGATGGACAATAATATACACAAATATACACATACATAGCAGCAGAAGTGCAATCAGTGGGCATACAGGCAATGTGAGGTAATGCAGATGCTATATGCAAGGTGCAAAGAGTAAAGTGCAAGTGGTGTGGTGAAAGAAATGTTTATTGTTTAAATGTTTAATGTTTACCCAAATTCTCAAAAAGTGTATACTTTTTATAGCGCACTCTAAATTGGATAAAGTGTGGTTTTTCACGATGGATGAAATGTTGCTACCAAAATACCAAATACACTTTTTAGAGTGCACTTTTTAGTGGGTGTGTAGGTGTGTATAAGAGATAGTTTGTGTGTGACCTTTGAACTTTTTTCTGGTATTTAAATGGTTTTATAATTCATTTTATAATTGTCTTATGGATCAGAATGACCCATAAGACAATCTTCGTATCCTAGTGGTGAACAGCCCACATGGAAACATAAGCAAAAACAAAGTATCACGTTTTCTAATGATGGGGTCAGTTAAAGGAAAAATGATAAAGTTTTAAGTTGGAAAAAGATAGTTTAAGGTATTTTTTCTAGTGGGTCACCTTCGACCCACAAAACAACGAAAGGAAAGTGCAGTCCTTGACGGCCAGATTCCTGCAACTTTTTTGTCCTACAAGCTTGAATTAAATGGTGAAACTGCAGTCCAGCTCTACAGAGCTCTGCTAATGAGCTAATATTGGAGCCAGATGACCTGAAGCAGAGAGACATCTGTCCCAATACCTGCTGTTCCACCCTTGTGTCCTTCAAATGAGCATTCATATTGAAGGGTTTAAGTGTGTAGTGTGTCCCAGTTCTGTTAATATCAGTCTTTAGCCCCACCCCTTTTGGGTCCTATTTCCGCACTTCTGCTAAGTTCACATCCACTTGGACTTTGGTGAAAAATATTACCCACAGTTCATCACTGCATGTCACATTTTGAGTTAAAAGGCAGAATTATGGCATATTTTTGTATTTACTGAAAATATAAAGTAAATAGTATGACAAGGCAAGCTTGACAGAAAAAGGACTAAATAAATAAAACTAACAGCGCGAGGAAAGTAAAACAGAAAATGTTACGAATGTGTTACACAGCAGAAAAGGATGGGCCTGGTCACTTCTGGTGTAGCATATTTATTTATTTATGAGGCCCCAGAGCTTTCCAAATCAGGGGCCTCATGCATAAAAGACTGCGAAGTTTTCACACTAAAACTTGGCGTACGGAACATTATAGAAAACTGCGGCACACAAAAACCTGGGATGCATAAAGCCGTGCGCACACACGTAGCCTTTCCTTTATAAATACTAATTTGCAGGAAATAGAACGCAGCTGCTGGTCCACCCTGTCGCCACCCATAAATACATTTTAATGTAAATTAGTATAAATACCCAGAAGTCTGCCACCACATGAAGCAATAACCATGGCAACATCCTTGTTTGTAGCAGTATAAGTATTTATAATAATAATAATTATATATTTTATTTAAAAGGTGCTTTGAGGGCACATAATGTTACCTCACAAAAATAAAAATACATTTTAAAGAAAACAAAATCCAAATTAAAAAATAAATAAATAAAGAGATGGTACAAATGCCTATCTGAACAGTAGCGCGTTCAGCCGGGATTTAAAGACAGAGAGTCAGAGAGTCCTCTGAGTGGGGAAAGTGGACGTTTATTCTAAATAGTAGAATCATGTGCATAAGTTGTACATTTACAGAATAAAGATGCTTTCTGTCCATAAGGCACATTCACAAAGCGGGCGGCTCAACTGAAGGATGGCTGCAGGTGTACCGGTACCCCACTGCTCCTTCTTTAAGTTTTACTCAGAGATCCAGGATGATCAGTCTGGATTAATCTAAACGCTAACAAACCATCATCAACATTTCCCAGGAGATCAATATAATCTCTTATCTATCGCTCCCTCTGAATTCTTCTATTGGGGATGTTCTTCATCAGAGCCCACTCTTGATGAAAGGAGATGCTTTTTTCCTCTGCTCCCTCCCTGCCCATGCCTGCCCTGCTTGCTCCGTTTTTGTCCTGTTTTTTTCTCTATTTTTGGAGCCTTTCTTTGCACATCATCCAAATCTACAAATTATGGATCTGATCAACCGACCTCTCAATGCAATTGATCAAATTTTCTCAACAAGAAGTCTGGGCACAGGAGAGCCCTCTTGTCCTGCGGGAACACACCCGGCGGGATTCACCCTGGATTTATTCATGATACCAGGATTTCTGCTGTTTGGAGCTTGTGGATTCCTGGCTTATTAAATTTGTGACGGACCTGGCTGAACTAGTGAACACTCAGACTGTTGGTGTGGACAGAGATGCAAGTTGGATGTGAGTCTTGATGAGACTCGCAGCCCAGCTGAGGACTCTAAAACTCACTAACGGGATGGAATCGATCTTGGAGAAGTTGCTAGTTTCAGTTCACTGGAACGACCAAACTAATTTGGATAATTGGGAACTGAGATGTATCAGAGAGACTTTAGGGAAGATTGAAATTTATAATCTTCCCAACCTAAGACAATCTATATCTGAATTGGGTTTCCCCATGTTGCCTTGGAAGGGCTGCATATTTCCAATCTCCTTGAAGATATGTAAACACAACGCTCTTCCCTCCTCACCCCCTCCTGTTATCCATGCAGCTGTGGAGCTGAGCGCTCCCAACGACGTTCCTTGATAAACAACACCTCTATCAGACTTTGCCAGGAGCCTCAACAACCTAGTTTCATGGCCCTTTGACGTCACCGCCTTCACTCATGTCTCTGTTTTGCCCTTTGTTTTGTCTGAATTGTTGCTGTTTGCCCTAATGTGTCCTTATCTCTTTTTTTGTTTTAGTTTGTTAGAAACTGTCCAGTACTCCCTATTTAACCCAGAAAAGTATTATTTTAATTTATTAGTAATATCAGAAATTGTGGAGTACGCACTATTTAGATCAATATTATACAGCCCAGAAGTGGAATCAGAATCAGAATTAGAATTAGAATAACTACGAACTTGGAATCCAGAAATACTTAACAGGAACAGTCACTGCTTAGTTTATATCACTTTAACCCAGAAAAGGATTTAGATCAATCACTCTTTAGCTTATTTTATCAGAAACTGTAGAGTACTCACTATTTAGAAATAGAATTAGATACTTAGCAACCCTGAACAGGAGCACTGAGTTTACATACTTTAGAACAACATTAGATTAGTTTTCTTTCCTCTTTTTTCTTTCCTTTGGTTTGTTATTTTGTTTGTATGTCCTTTTAACTCATGTAAAGTACTTTGAATTGCCTTGTTGCTGAAAATGTGCTATATAAATAAAATTACCTTACCTCCACAATTATGCTACTCACCCTTGCGCAGCTACTTATATACGTGTGATTATACACACCTTGATCACCATAAAAATAATCAAACCTGTTGATTATCCTTAATCACCAGGTTTGATTTAATCTGCTGATCCAACCCTTAGTGAAAATGAAATTACCCTGCAGATGCATTTCGTGCACTCCGGCACACAGACTGACGCGTTACATCTTTATAAGACAAAAACTGAGGAAAAGTACTATTTACAATAAGAGTGAGGTTTTCACATACTTTTATTTTCTTTATTTTGTGTGCATGTTAGCTTATTGTCTGAGGATTAATGCAGTTCAGTTTCATCATTTACGTTTAAACAATGAAATATTAAAATCATGAAAAACATCGGGTTTGATGCTTCTTGGTCTAAATAACTGAATGCAGTCAGATTTCAGTGTATTTATGAGTTTTGATGCTTTGTGGTTTGATATTGCCCACAGAAAAAGTTTGCGTGGCTGCCGCACATTTTCACACAAGTGAAAAACTGTGTGTATTTACACAAACTTTGACGCAAAGTTATTTTTTATACATGCCGACTTTTGCGTAAAATTTAGGACCGCACATTTTTTGTGCGCATGCACGCTTTATGAATGAGGCCCCTGGTGACAAGGTTTGAAAAAATACACACACACACGCACGCACACACCACACACATGCACATGCACGTGCACACAGTAACAAGCTATCTGATCAGCCTCTTGTGGCAACTTACACTTCCTTGTTGGAAATTAGAGCATGGGCAGCAGGCTAATGATCAATAGGCATACCTACTGGAGAGTCACCACTGGGGCTCATTAAAAGCTACATGTGGCCTCACTGTCACACACAGATAATAATACACATACACACACGCACACCCACCCTTCCCAAGAGAATTGTGATAAAGACCGCAGCAACACAGACTCCTCCCTCAGTAACCTGAGAACCAAAATAGAAGGCTGAGGCATTTACCAATCAGCATCTCTTGATAAAAACCAAAGGAGAAAGTAAATACTGACTGCACTCTTAACTTGATTAAAATTTACACAGTGGGCACAAGTTTTATTAGATATAGACCGCAATATGTACTTATGCATCTAAATGAATGTCTACAGTTATGCAACATAAAAAAAAACATCCAAAGGAGAAAATTGAGTATTTTGGGTATAAAAGCTTATTTTATTGTTATAGGAGCCTTGCCATAAAATTTTGCTCAATATGTACATTTAAAATGGACAGTTTAAATGGACAATAAAATCTGTAAATGTCTAGATTGTTCCCAGCAGCTTCCATCTGCATTGCAAGCATCATTGCTTTCTGTAAAGTCAGCCCTAGCACAAGAAGCAGACGTCCTCTGAGACCATCTTTTGGGTCATCTTGATTTGGTAGAGTATAAAACGGTCTCTGTTCCTCGACTCAGCCAGTGAAGGAGGAGAGCTTGTTTCCGATGATCTGCCCTTCCACTGGAATTAGTGACCACTTGAAGATAGTTTTGGAAGTTCTTCAATCACATGTCGAAGTGCAGAGTAGGTTCACCAGGACATTGATGAAACCATGCAGAGAAAGGAAATTTAGCAGCCATTGTACAGTCACAAATTGGTGAATATGTGTTGTAAGTTAGCAGTTGAATAATCAACTCAGTAGTACTTATTATAGTGTAACTGTAGTAAAATCACACCAGCCACTAACTTGTTTCTTCTCTTCTTTATTCTTTTGTTCACTGTGCATATCCCTGCGCAACTCTTTACTTGCGCCACCTGGAGGCAACATAGTGAACATAACAGTTTGTCAATCTGTCAACTGTGGCTTATATGTGGATTTTTCTTCAACCTTTAGCAGGAAGTCAATCATTGGAAGTCAAAATTGGAAATAAAAGAAGAAAGCGCCCATTAAAATGGAATTAGGTTTTAATAAGGAATTGAAATTTGAGAATGTTGTTGATCAGTTAAATCGCATTGAGGGGAAAAAGAAGATTTTTATTTTTTTTTTAAATAATACTGGGATCTTTATGAGAATTTGAGTTATAGATATTAGAATCCAATAGATGGCAGTAATGCAACAATAATGGATGCAAGCTGCCGTTGGAATCTAAAGAAGAAGAAGAACACGCCCATTTTCATTTAGCACATGCTAGTACAGCATGCTAGTAGCAACTAGCATGTGTTAAATGAAAATGGGCACATGCTAGGACACGAAGGATCAGCACTTTTACTGTTACAGTTACCGTTCGGAAACTACCGTAATCAGTTCAGTTAAATCTAAACTTGGCAACTTTTTCTTTTTCAACCATAATAAATGTGATAATCAATTGACCTGTTATGACTCAAATGTTGGGTGTCCGCCCTCCTCTGCTGCTGCTGCATCCTTGTGGAAAACCTGGAGCAGCAGAGATATCTGCGGCTTATAGTCCGGAAAATACGGAAAATTTTAATTAAAATTTATTTAATAAATAGTGTTATTTTCTGGATTTTTTCTGTGAAGAACCCAGAGAGGGTTATTTGGTTATTATTTATTTCATTAACAGTGTTGTTATTTATTTCCTGACTTTTGTTCTGTGAAGAACCCAGAGAGGGTTATTTGATTGTGCTTTCTGGAAAACAATATATTTTTATATTTAGGCACTCCTGCAATCGTCACACTTTTTCTGTTACAAACTGACTCCGGCCCCCCACCAGAGAAGGGAAAAGTTATGTGGCCCTCACAGGAAAAAGTTTGGGGACCCCTGACGTAAAGTGATTTTCCGAACAGTCATTAAACACACCATGAGGGCAGACATGCTGACGCCCCAGTATCACCTGGCTGTGGATCTGATCACTGAGGAGACCAGCTGCAGAGTTTCATCAGGTGGGGAGAGATGAGAACTTGCTGAGAAAAGGTCTTTGCTGTACACTGAAACAAGGCAGGTAAATGTACGTACAGGGCTTTACATATACTGCATTTCATTCACTCCCAAAATTTTTTTGACTGAATAATAGGTAGCACCAGGACAAGGCAATATGTAGTTTATGTCAGTCCTTGTTTTTATTTTCAGATATTGTGTTAAAAAAGGCAGATGATATAGGTCAATCAGTTTTTAATTATTTTAATAAACTTAGTACACCTATGGTGTCACATTTGATTAAAATGATTCCACTTTGTGTGCTGAGTTTAAATAGTGATCTGCAAAACCCAGCTTCTATTTTGACATTCCACTGCAGCTGATTGCAAACTTATTTGCAAAGTAGCTAAATATTTAAATATTTAGCACACAACTAAATATTTAGTTGTGTGCTAACTATTGCTAGCAATTTACATATTTAGTTTGGAACTAAGTATTTAGTCTAGAAACTAAATATTAAGCTGAGACTTTAACATTTAGTTACTATGTATTTATCTTCTTAACTAAATGTTTAATTGGAAAGCAAAATATTTAGCTTTTAAACTTAACATTTAACTTGTGGATTAAATATTTCGTTTGGAACTCTGACATTTATAAATGTAGGAATAACATGATGAAAATGTGACAGATAAATGAATACCAACTGTGTAACTTTAGAAATGGCACTTCATAAAAAAACATACTGTTGGTAGCCTAATATTGCTTTTACTTAGTTTTATAGGGAAGCTTTTGCTCAGCTGTTTAGTAGAGCTATGCAACAGGCCTTATTTTAGTCTGTGATCTCATATTTGTAAAACTTTCAGTGGGCGAGAAGGTGCTTAGCTATATTGAAGAAAATGATTTGGTGGTTTCTGATTACTTAACAAATAACATTCCCTATTCAAGTCAACAGAAAAGTTTTCAATGACAGCTCGCATGACAAAAGGTCAGCAGCAGGCTCAGTACTGCTAATTAAGTCCAATTGGTGAATGTCAGATCCACAAAGGGCAACATTAATCCCTTGTCCTGACTAAATAGGAATCTCTAATGGGTGTACATCCCTTTGTGTGCACACATGTATGATTGGTTGGGTAGGATAAATCTCAGAATTCTGGAGAAATATAAAACTCTGACACTTAAAGATGTCTGTTATGTCTATGAAATCTAAGAGAAGAAAAATAAACCAATACTTTGTAGAACTTCAGTGTAAATGAATTCTATTTGTCCTTTTGTTGAGTGGATCTGGTGTTAACCTCTGTCTTATTTTTCTACTTCCAATAAGTAACTAACTATACTCTCAGATTAATACAGTGGACTCCTGGTTTTCTTTGGGGTTAGCTGCCCACAAATACAAAGGCCCCTCTAAACACTATTACAAGTGCCTATTGCAATAGTTAAAACATCTAAGATTTCTTAATATGCATCAATTTGCAGAGTGGAAACCATCTTAGCAATACAAGAGAAAATAACATATGCAGTCTTCCTAATCTCCACTCTTTGGGGTACAGCCAATCAGCACCAAGGGAAATTAAAGCTGCTCAGTGCCACTATGGCCTCTTGGTGACTGCAGGAGGTCTGGTCCCACTGCCCCATCTCCATTCCTCTTACACAGTTCCCAAACCTGCCCACTAGGTGGCACATTTGGCAAATCTACCAAATACTCTTCAGTCCAGTTCAATGTCCAGCAGCTTTTCTTAAACGTTTGCCCCAGATCTGACCTTCCAGAAAAGAGTTATTGTCACTATCTGTTTTGTGGCAAAGGATTAGTGAGGACTTCTTGTAGAGTTTGATACATGTCATGTGTGGTTATGAACAGTTAGTGGATATAGTTTCAATCTCATGTCACAGACAGGGTGAAGGAGGATGAGTGATCTCCAGTATTTTCTAAGTGGGCGGGGCTTTAGTGATGTTGTTAATGTGCCACACCAATGTTTGAAGTTGTGCTCCCTGATGATCTGGATCAGATCGGGTAATATATCGGGGATATGCAACTTTAGGAGTAATCTAGGGGGTGCATCAATATAATCCTCTGAGCCTCTTTAGATGTCATACATATCCAGTTTGGTGCAAATTGGATGATGCTTGTGTGATTTAGAGCCAACCATATGCAAACGGCATGGGATTGAAATTCGCCAATTCTACCACGCCCACATGGTCCAGCTACCAGCCAGTGTTAAGAGGACTCATCACTGTGTTAATTTATGTTAGTTGGCACAGGTTTAAACCTATATGAGTCAAAGAGTAAATGTAAGGCATCCAGCAGAAAAAACAGATGACTCCTTGTTGGAAAGGGGCGGGACTAAAGTGATGTCACCAATTGACCATGTGAATGTGATCAGTGCTGGTCTGTAATGAGACATAGAAAGTCTGATGCAGCTGTGACCTTGTAAGTGGAAATTATTGCACCATAATGTTACATGGTTACATGGCGAACGGTCAGATTTTGAAGATTGGCCACACATACATGCTTTTATGTACAAACAGAAAAGAGTGAAAAACAAGTTTTCAAGTGCTTCAATGAGTGAAGATATCACGGTCAATCATAATGACTGGCAGCCCTTGGTTTAATCACGGATTTGTAGCGACCACTTTTTACGAGGTAAGAAGACCAATGTTCATAAACTTTATAAGTAAGTATGATTAGAAATATGTCAAATACTGCATTATGGAGAAGGTCCACGTCTTACCATTAGTAGCTATGGAGAAAATGACGAGCCAACTTGTAGCATTACATGTATAAAAAAAATGGGACAAGGAACTGGTGGCCTTGTTCCTTGGGAGAATGAACTGTTTGTTCAAGGAACAACAAAAGTAGTTCCAAGGAAAGGTGGCTCATCTACTTTCAGCTCTCTCTCAAGCCTTGTTCATAGCTGGTGTATTGGACAGCACACGCCAAGCCACGTGCTTACTCAGCTTGCGCAAGCTCATTGCAAACTTTAAAAAGTGCCACCTCCACAGTTCACAAAAGATGAATGAAAACATGTGCTTCTGTCACCGACACTTATACATTCTGAGTCAAGCGTCTGTGAACACGTGATTTTGAGGTGTTGGTTTAAGTGTCATCATTTAACACTTTTTTTCCCCCCAACATTATCTTTATTGGTTTTTCAACAATGTTTCCAATAATATACAGGACATAAGTGTTCTCTCACATCAAAGGAAAGGTCCAGGGTAGTTAAATTATTGTCAAACATTCAACTTGTCTTTCCTTGTAAGCCAGGTAGTTATGAGATATTTTAGAGCAGCACTCATTACATACAGAGTGTATGAGAAAAGAAAAACAATGCCTCCAATCCCAAACCCCCCTGAGAAGAAACAACAATTACAACAATAATGGTTTCTATATTTTCCAAGAATTAGCTCAAATTATTTTAGCATTGTACAAGGTTCAGAAAATACAAACTCAAATGTATAATTCAAAGTAAGGTAGTCAAGTATACAAATAAAGAAGATTATCTTAGAACACTGCAGGGGACCAACCGCAACTATAACTCAACCTCGACACCCCTCTTATCCATGTTTTCTATATATTCCATAAAAGGACTCCAAATAGGACTCCAAATATTTTGAAATAGCGATTGTTTCCCTATTATAATGAAAGTAATCTTTTCCATTGGTCATGTTGTGGACATTTCATTAATCCAGTTAATGAATTTTGGTTTACTGGTACTCTTCCAGTGTGTGCATGCCTGGTTGTTTGTCCTGTTTGTCTCCGTGTTGCCCTGCGACAGACTGGCGACCTGTCCAGGGTGACCCCGTCTCTTGCCCGGAACGTTAGCTGGAGATAGGCACCAGCAACCCTCCCGACCCCACTAAGGGACAAGGGTGTAAAGAAAATGGATGGATGGATGGACGGAACTCTTCCATGAGAGTGTTATGACTCTTTTTGCAAGTAGTAAACATAAATCCATGGCAGTAATAATCTTTCTGGACATATGATGTCTGTCAGGATATAAACCTAGAATGAACAATTTGGGGTCAAAAACTAGTTTTATAGCTAGTATAGTCTCTAGAGTTTGTTTAATCTCCCTTCAGAATTGTTTAACTTTCTTACATTTCCAGACACAGTGGAAGAATGTTCCCTTCTCTTCTCCACATCTAATACACAGGTCTGGGATGGCACCATTGTACTTATTAAGCTTAAAATATTTAAAACCAAGTGTGAGATTTATGAAACCTTTATCTGATTTGTGAAACTTCAATAAAGAGCAGTTGTAGTGTTATCCAAAAGTCTAAAAATTGTAAAATCAACTTTTATTGAAGTTTCACAAATAACAAACTTGGTTTTAAATATTATGCTATCAGTTGAGAATAATCTGGAGAGTTTTTCATTTTGTTATTGTGTTAAACAGCAGGGTTTACAGTTAATGGAGTTACTGTTATTTGACATGTAAACAAAGAATTATCTAGTTTGAATTTCTGCTTGATCCTTCAGCGTCAGCAGCAAGATTCTTTTAACTCTGTTCCTGTTGTTGAGCGTGGCTCAGAATACTGTGGTGTCCTGAACTCACCACAGTATAGTCCCGGTGCACTAGCTAAGGCTGCTAACCAGCAGGTACTAGCTTATGGTGCTGAGAGCCCAGTAGGCCTGGTCCTCATCAGGATGTGGCTACTGAATTGAGATAGTCTTTGAAATCAAGTTTCTGCTATTTCTGTGCGTTCAGGAGGAGAAGTAGAACATTTCTGCATCACATGTGAGCCCCTTCCACAGTTTTAACTGAAGTTAGCTAACTTTATCCAACTGATAAAGAAATGTTTTCCTGTAGTTTGAGCCATGCTGTTTATGTATTGCAGCTAGACATTTTTGTGATATGGAACATTTAATACTAATTTTCCCAGACGCAACACTTCCTTTAAAGTTTCTGCAGAAATTACGGTATGAATATATTTAGATGCTTCAAATATTTCAGGTCTACTTCAGACTGTGTATGCTTAAAGTTATTATTAATGGCAGAAGCAATATCTTCAAGTTTGTTTCAATAATTCATATGAATTACTGTCTTGTGTCATTTATGCTGAATGACAGGTCAAAAAGTACAAATTTGTAAAGAGAAACATGGTTTTTCTAAAGGGGAGAATGGAAGGATGGGGAAAGAAAATTCCCTGAAACAACAGTTCAATCTGGAGAGACTCGGATAGAGAAAGAAATAAAATAAAAAGTTTAATGACAAATAAACATTAAAGTCCTTTGGCGCTCAGGCCTTGGCCGAGGACGTCGAGCTGGAACGTCGAGCTGGATAAGCTTGATAAACATTCCTGATGCTGCATAGGAATGTAATCTCCTGGGGTCCTATTCTGGTGGCGGAGGTTGAAGAAGGATGTGTGCCTGAAGAGCCAGGATCTGAAGGTGGAGATGGGGTGGAGGTGGGTTGATCGCAGCTGGTAAGCGGAGGAGGCCATGGATGAAGGTCCTTATCAATTGGAGCTTGATCGATGATTGGCCATGGCGTGGCTTGATCCAGTGCCGATAGGTCCAGGGTGATGAGAGGGAGGTGNGAAGGATGTGTGCCTGAAAAGCCAGCATCTGAAGGTGGAGATGGGGCAGAGGTGGGTTGATCGCAGCTGGTAAGCAGAGGAGGCCATGGATGAAGGTCCTTATCAATTGGAGCTTGATCGATGATTGGCCATGGCGTGGCTTGATCCAGTGCCGATAGGTCCAGGGTGATGAGAGGGAGGTGCTGAATGATGAGGCAGGTGAGGCTTGAGAGTCTTCCAGATTGAATTTGTGCTGAAGTTTCATGTCTTTATCTGATGTTTTTTTGTCTGTGTTTTTTTTTGTCTGGTTGCAGAGGGGTCACACCTGTTTAAACAAAGGTTTAAGAACTTTTGAATTTTCAGTCAGAAATGACCACACTGCCTGGTTAAAGTTCCAGACTCCATGTATGCAAATCAACTAGGTGAAACAAACATTTAAACGAATGCTGAGTTTATATTATGTTCATGCAGTGTATCATTCTAACTTTTGCTTTGTTTCTGTTTTCCAACTGCAGAGAGGATCTTGCAGTAAACACTTGATTGACAACATGTGAGTCTCAATCTCAACCTGTGACTGGGAAGACCATATCCATGTTGCACACCCTTCTGAGCAAAGTCTGGACTCAGTGGTTAGTTATTCTCAACCCAGAGCAAGAATCCTTCGATTATGTTTATCTTCTACAATAGGTTACTTCTTATATGGACACATGCTGTTTTTTCAGATCTCAGTAATACTGTGAGGAAACTGGACAGGAAACAATTTTTTAGCTGATTTTTGTTAACTGAATTTTAAATAGAAATAGTTTA
The DNA here is from genome assembly GCF_000485575.1 of Poecilia formosa. Taxonomy (NCBI): domain Eukaryota; kingdom Metazoa; phylum Chordata; class Actinopteri; order Cyprinodontiformes; family Poeciliidae; genus Poecilia; species Poecilia formosa. Next base: position 207,020 of record NW_006800529.1, read on the forward strand.
TTTAAGTGGAGTACTCATAGTTTCAACTTTGCTTAATTTGGACTTATATTCTTTATAACTTTCCATATTGAAATGCTGATAAACTACGTTTCTTTGTGTGTTGTACAGTAATTTTTATGGTAAAATTCTGGTAACAACAACTACCAGTAATTTACCATAAAGTTGATTTATTTTTTTCTTTTACAATAAAATGTCAATATATCATACTGTAATGCCATGTTTTTCACTTATCTAGTATGTTTTGTTTTTATAGTAAGTTGCATAAAAAATTTACAGTTCTGAATTGCTAAAGTCAGGGTTGTCAAAATATTATACCGTAATGCCACAGGCAGTATGGCCGATTTTACTAAGGGAAAACCACAACTGCTTGTACTTTACCATATAATAGGAAGTACGGTAAAATACCAGCAGCTGTGGTTCACAGACATTTACCATATTTTAGCAAATATAGTAAAATACTGGCAGTTTTGGTTGACAGAACTTTACCATATTTTCTAAAATACGGTAAAATACTGGTAGCCAGTACTTTTTAC
>NW_006800529.1:208473-209653 GCF_000485575.1 Poecilia formosa
CTCAAATATGAAAAATTGGACTGATATTGATATCTGATAGTAACACCGGTATTATGCCAGATTTACCAATATTTCATTTTAGAATTTTTTTTTATCCGATTACTCAATTAACCGTAAGAATAATCGATAGATTACTCGATTACTAAAATATTCGTTTACAACAGCCCTACTTTTTACCTGTAATTTTACACTGGAATTATGGCAACCCCACACTGTAAAAAAATCTGTAAAAAAACGGGTAAAAGTACAGCAGAAATTTAAAGGAATTTTCAGTTTTTGTTTGTAATAGGTATTTGTACTGTATTTTCAATTTTACGCATTGCATCATGGGAACAAGAACGACATTTCAAGGTCTCACTAACTGGACCCTGGAACATCTGTCTTTTGGACTTAGGTTGGATTAAAAGTTGGAGTTACCTTTCTGGCACCTCCCTGGTAATGTAAAATAAATCAGAACACATTATTTTCTGTGTACAATGTTTTGAAATATTTGTAGTTAGTTGACGTTTGACTTTGTGAAACTCCCGGCACACTATGTAATAGCAAACTATTTTGCAGTAATTTTTTTACCCAAAAACAAATTTTATATTATTTTTTAAATGATGTGTTTACTTGTGGATTATAAAAGTAAAACGTGGTGACCGCTGTATTATTATTATTTATTTTACCGAACTCAAAGTACCGTCCATTTTTTCAAATCAAATGGATTTTTCAAATGGATTTGAAAATCCATTTGCCCAATTCAAACTGAATTGGGCACGTGAAAGCTAACAGTTCATGGCGTCATGGTACTTATGCTGCAATTCTGCTTTTTAAAAATGTCAAGCTGCAGTTGTCTTATTTGCTGAATGTTGGAGCTATTTATTCTTTATTTCTTTATCCATTTGAATTTTGTTAGTTTATTCTGTAGCGCTTTCTGGTGTCTAAGGCTAGATCTAGCCTTAGACACCAGATCTAGCGCTCTGGGTTGTATCTGTTTATGGTTACACCCCAAGAAACTGGTTTCACTACATTTCCCATGAACCACTGTCATAAAGCATTCAACTTAGTTAACTGCAGATGTCTGACCCATGAATAAGGAGACTTTATAAAGGCAAAGTGTGGCTGCTGTCAGGACAACTGCCTCTTGTTTTTTATTTTTGTTGTTTTTTTTGTTGAAGGTGGCAGTAGTAATTTTATT
>NW_006800529.1:209921-218409 GCF_000485575.1 Poecilia formosa
AAATAAATGGCTGTAGAAAATCAAGAACTGCGTTAAGTTTAATTGAACTCGAGAGGAGTAACAGTCAGAACTCAGCCTGCTTCGTGCTGGACAAGTGTGGAGAGAAGAGCGGAGCCTGTTGCAGCTGCGGAGCCGTCAACGAGCAGCTCGTTAAGGGGTGACGTCGCTCTCTAGCATCGAAGGAAAAGACCGACTGCATGCAGGGTTTACCTGAACCAGAGGCAGCCAGAGTCCAGGAGTGCAGCGTGGTTAATCTGCCACCAAGTAACACGTTTAAAATAAGTTAAATGTGAAGAGGTGAATTAGCCTTGCTAACTTTGAAAGGGACTCTATAAGTGTTTAAGAGGGTAACCTGCTGTGGTATAAAGTTAAAGCTTAAGTTTAAAAAATATGTAATTTGGTTCCACATGAAAGCTATTTTCCTTTTTTCTGTTTTGTAACAAGTGAAAGAAGATTTATTGTTCTGATTAAGGTGTTTGTTACACCACATTTAAGTTTGTCTTTGAAGATAGAAATAATTTAAGCTTAAACACATAAAGGTGTAAAGAGTGTTAAAGATACACTACATTTAAGTTCATTTAAGGAAAATAATTTAAGTTTATGAACAAACTGAAAGGTTAGTGCTTGAAGCTATACTTTTTTTATATAGGAACATTTTTAAGTTACAGTTAAGAAAACCCTTAGTACACACACAATTGAACAGTGACATGGCCACGCAGAAAGACTGCGATGCTGGAGCTATGGAGCTGCAGCAAGAGGGGAGTCATGAAGAGAAGGCCTCAGATACAATCCCCTTGGAGGCAAGAACAAGTCAAGCTGTTCCAGAAGAAGGCTTGAGGAAAAGTGTAAGGCAGAGAAAACTCACAGAGAAAGGCCAAACACTACATGAAGAAAAGGTGAGCAGGCTTCAAGCTCGTTTCAAGATCAGTTATAACAAATGGAAAACTGCTGCTAAACAAGCTAAAAGATCACTTGAAGCACCTGATGAACCAAGTTTGCACAATCACATTGTTCAAATCCAACATGCTTCAGGAGAAGTGAAGCAAGCCTACGAAGAGCTGCGAAGTTATGAAACACCTGACAGAGACACTCGTCGCAGAGTGGACACATGTGATGCAGTTTCACAAAAACTTATAAACCAAGTTCAAAGAAACACTGGCGAAAAAGAAGATGAGAAAGATATAGAAAGGAGATCGGCTGGTTGGAGTGAAGCTGGCTCTGTGTTCACTTTAACAACCTCTCAAGTTTCCACACAATCGGGTAGTGTACGTTCAAGCCATTCAAGTAAGTTGTCTGTCAAAAGACAAGAAGCAGCAGCAGAACTTGCAGCCATGGAAGCCACTCTAAAGATGATGGAAGAAATGGAGTGTGAAAGAGAGAAACTTGAAGAGCTTGAATTGGAAAACAAGGAAAGGCTTGCAAAACAAGAAGCAGAGAATGCTGAAACCCAAAGAATGTTAGAAAGAAGAAAAAGAGAGCTTGAACGTTTAGAAGCTGTAAAACAGATGAAAGCTGTCAAAGCACGACTGAGAGTCTACAAGCAAGAACTCAACTCAGATGAAGAAATATCGGATCTTCTGCATGATGTGGAAAAATCAAAGACCACATCAATTCCAGTAAGCCAGCCTCAGCCTAAGTTGAAACCTTCAAGACTCAATCCAAGTGCACAATCATTTACATCACCACAAGACAACACCTCAAGTGCACAACCTACCAACAATGCCACGCAGGAAGATGGCGTAACAGTGCTGGCAAAGGTTTTAGCAGAGTCCATTAACATTAACCGATTACCAGTTCCAGAACCTGCTGTTTTCAATGGTGATCCCATCAAGTACAAGGATTGGAAAATTTCATTTCAAATGCTGATTGAAAGAAAGAACATCCCAGTGGGTGAAAAGATCTACTACCTACGAAAGTATGTTGGTGGTCCTGCAAGAAAGGCTATTGAGGGTTACTTTCTACTAGGAACAGACATGGCATACCATTCAGCCTGGAACATTCTGGAGGAAAGATATGGAAGTTCATTCATAATCGCTAAAGCCTTCAGAGATAAGCTCTCATCATGGCCGAAAATTGGAACAAAAGACAGCGCTGAACTAAGAGAGTTCTCAGATTTTCTCAGAGGCTGTGAAGCAGCAATGTCTCAGATAAAGAGTCTCGAGGTTCTGAATGACTGCAGTGAGAACCAGCGAATGCTCAACAAGCTGCCTGATTGGCTTACAGCAAGATGGAATAGGCAAGTCATCCAGATTGAAGAAGAGACTGGTTCATTTCCAACCTTCAGCAACTTTGTTGACTTTGTCACAAGAGAAGCTAAAATAGCATGTAACCCAGTGACATCGCTACATGCTCTCAAAACAAATGACTCAGAGAAAGTGAAACCTTTAAAAGCTCGAAGTGTCGGAGCAAAGACGTTTGCAAGCAGCACAGAAGAGAGAACAGAAATAAACAAATGTGTTTTCTGTGAAAGATTAAATCACAACATCCAGACATGTCGGAAGTTCATGGAGAAAGCCATAGCTGAAAGAGTGAAGTTTGTGAAATTAAAAGGACTATGTTTTGGATGTCTCAGTTTTGGACACCAATCCAAGAAATGTGAAAAGAGAAGTATTTGTAACACCTGTAAGGGAAAACACCCAACATGTTTACATGAAGAACGAGACAAAGAGTTCAGAAGAAATAACGACAGCGATAAAGAACAAGGGCAAGTTAAAGAAACCAAAGAACAAAGGAAAGAAACATCAAGTGAAGCAATCTCAAACCGTGTGATCCAAAGTGATAAGAGCGATCTCACATCTACAATAATTCCAGTTTGGTTGTCCACAGCAAGTAATCCAGAACAGGAAATGCTAGTATACGCCCTTCTGGATAGTCAAAGCGACACTACATTTGTTCTCAAAGAAAAGGCAGATGCTCTGGACACAGAAAAAAGAGATGTACAGTTAAAGCTCTCTACATTGTCATCTAAAGATACTGTTGTTTCAAGTCAAGGGCTTTCAGGGCTACAAATCAGAGGTTTCTACTCTTCAAAGAGAATCCCTCTTCCTATGACATATACCAGAGAGTTTATCCCTGCCAATTTAAGTCATATTCCCACACCAAAGACAGCAAGAGCATGGCCTCACCTGGAGCACCTTGCTGAAGAGATTGCCCCTCTGATTGAATGCGATGTTGCTCTGTTAATAGGTTATAACTGTTCACAAGCATTAGTACCAAGAGAAGTTGTGTCAGGAAAGGACAATGAGCCCTTTGCTCAACGCACAGACCTCGGCTGGACAATAGTTGGAGGTGTTGGTCATTGTGTTGACTATGGAGACATTATTGGATGTAGTCACAGGATAATTGTCAAGGAAGTGACACCTAATCCACCATCTGATCAGCTAACTAAAGAGGTGCACTTTATTTGTCGCACTCAGATCAAAGAGGTTTTCACAACATCAGATGTGATTAAAGTTCTCGAATCTGATTTTAATGAAAGGAAAGTGGAAGATTCTCATCTTTCTCAAGAGGACTTGCGCTTCATTTCCATAATGGAGGATGGAGTGAAAATTCAAGAAGATGGACATTGTGAGTTACCCTTACCATTTAAGGAGGATAGACCGATTCTACCAAACAACAAGAGCTGTGCAGAACACAGACTCAAGTGCCTCAAGAAGAGATTTGGAAGGGACAAACAATATCACAGTGACTATGTGAAGTTTATGAATGAAACAATAGAGTGTGGAGATGCAGTAAAGGTGCCTCCTGAAGAACTGCACAAACACCCAGCATGGTACATACCTCACCATGGGGTATACCATCCCCAAAAACCGGGAAAAATAAGAGTGGTGTTTGATTGTTCAGCAAAGTATGAAGGAGTCTCATTGAACGATCACCTGTTGACAGGACCAGAGTTAACCAACACACTTGTAGGAGTCCTGTGCAGATTCCGAAAGGGACAAGTAGCAGTGATGTGCGACATCAAACGCATGTTTCATCAATTCAGAGTCAGAGTAGAAGATCAAGACTATTTTCGCTTCCTGTGGTGGGATGATGGAGATTTCCACTCCACTCCATCGGTCTACCGCATGCGTGTCCACTTGTTTGGAGCTGCCTCATCACCAGCCTGTGCAAACTTTGGTCTCAAGTACATTGCAGCACAAGGTCAAGGACAGTTTAGTGAAGCGACAATAAAATTTATTGAAAGAAATTTTTATGTGGACGATGGTTTGATCAGTTTTCACTCGGAAAAGGAAGCAATTCATCTGGTGAATGAAGCAAAGGAACTCTGTCACACTGGGAAACTGCAACTTCATAAGTTTGTTTCCAACAGTCAACAAGTACTTGACTCACTTCCTAAAGAAGACTGTGCAGAGACAGTAAAATCTCAAGACCTTGCACTTGGTGAGCAAAAGACAGACAGAGCTCTAGGCATTAAGTGGTGCGTTGCCTCTGATCATTTCCAGTTTCGAGTGGTTGTGAAGGAGCACCCACTTTCCAGAAGAGGAGTGTTGTCGACTGTGGCCTCCATTTTCGACCCACTTGGACTTGTGGCGCCTTTTGTTTTACTTGGCAAGCAAATATTACAGCAAATATGTCGTGACAAGGCGGACTGGGATGCACCGCTCTCAAGTGAACTGAAGCCACGGTGGGAGTCCTGGCTGTCAGATGTCAAGAACCTTGCAGATGTTAAGATTGACCGTTGTTACCTTCCTAAGGATTTCAAAGAAGTTCAGAAGTATGAACTCCACTATTTTTCAGATGCAAGTGTTGCAGGATATGGAGTCTGTACCTACCTAAGAGCTATCAGTGAATCAGGACAAATTCATTGCTCTCTTGTGTTCGCCAAATCCAGAGTAGCACCCACCAAGGTGACTACAGTACCAAGATTGGAGCTGTCTGCAGCAGTCGTCGCGGTACGCATAAGCGACATGCTCAAGGCAGAATTGGAGCTGGAAAATGCTGAAGAATTCTTTTGGACAGATTCGCAGGTTGTGTTGGGATACATCAGCAATGAGGCAAGACGTTTTCACGTTTTTGTAGCGAATCGAATCCAACGCATCAAAGAGAGTACTGTACCAACACAGTGGAAGTACATTTCTTCACATGAAAATCCCGCTGACCATGCGTCTCGTGGATTAAAAGCCAAAGACCTTGTTTCTTCCAACTGGTTTAGAGGACCAAGTTTTCTCTGGCAAGAAGAGCTGCCCAGTGGAGAGATTAAGGTGGGAGAACTTGGATCAGAAGACCCAGAAGTACGGAAAGTAGTTGCACATCACGTGTTGACAAAGATAGATTCTTTGGTGGAGCGTTTTGTGAAGTTTTCCAGCTGGTCAAAACTAGTCAAAGCTATTGCAAGACTCATTAGATTTGGGAAGGAGTTTAAGAGAATGCAAAAGAGAACCAATGAAGCTACAAGTCTCGAAGAAAGACAAGAAGCTGAACTTGCAATCATAGCCATTGTACAAGGCTCAGTTTTCTCCAAAGAGATTAAGGAGCTTCAGTCCCGAAAAGAGTTAACTGAAGACAAGACAAGTAAGCTCTACCAGCTCAACCCCTTTCTCGACCACAAGGGTGTCCTCAGAGTGGGAGGTAGGTTAGAGCAAGCTACTCTACATCCATATGTTAAGCACCCAGCTATTTTACCGAAGACCAGCCACGTCACAAGGTTATTGATTGATCACTATCATCAGCGTGTGGAACATCAGGGCCGGGGCATGACAATAAATGAGCTAAGAGCTAACGGCATTTGGATACTTGGGTGTAGTCAAGCAGTATCATCCTATATCTACAACTGTGTGAAATGCAGGAAACTCAGACGAGGAACAGAAGAGCAGAAAATGGCAAACCTGCCTAATGAGAGAATGGAAACAACTCCTCCGTTTACATATTGTGGGATGGATTGTTTTGGCCCATTTTATGTCAAAGAAGGACGTAAAGAGCTCAAACGCTATGGACTTCTGTTCACGTGCTTGTGTTCCCGCGCGGTACACATTGAATTACTCAATGATCTGTCAACTGACGCCTTCCTTAATTCACTCCGAGCTTTCATTGCCATACGAGGAAATGTGCGGCAGCTGCGATCAGACCAGGGTACTAACTTTGTTGGGGCAGGGCGAGAATTCCTGGAAGCAGTAAGAGAAATGAACCAGGAAAGCCTGAAGAAACTCGGATGCGAGTTTGTTATGAACCCTCCCTCTGCCAGTCATATGGGTGGAGTCTGGGAGAGGCAAATTCGTACAATTAGAAGTGTGTTGTCCTCCATCCTAGATCAGTCTTCCCGAACACTTGACATTTCATCATTACGGACCTATCTTTACGAAGTGATGGCCATAGTAAACAGTCGACCCATTACCCCTCACCTACTCAATGATCCTACCGGACCTCAACCACTCACTCCCAATCTTCTTTTAACAATGAAGACATCTGTAATACTACCACCTCCAGGAGACTTTGTGCAGCAGGACTTGTACCTTCGCAAGAGATGGCGTAGAGTTCAATACCTAGCCAATGAGTTCTGGCACAGATGGAGAAAAGAATATTTGTTGGGCCTACAGCAAAGACAAAAATGGCAGAAAACAAGAAGAAATGCGAAAGTCAATGATATAGTCATCATCAAAGATGAGACGGCACCACGAAACGACTGGAAACTCGCTAAGGTCACAGCAGTTTATCCAAGTGAAGATGGATGTGTGCGTAAGGTGCAGTTATTGATCAGTGACTCCACCTTAGATTGCCATGGAAGACGACTCACCAAACAAATCCACTTAGACAGACCTATTCATAAGACAGTCACATTGTTAGAAGCAGAATAGATCCACTCATAAGTTAAAATAGAAATCACAAGTGATTTGGTGGGAGTGTGGCTGCTGTCAGGACAACTGCCTCTTGTTTTTTATTTTTGTTGNCAGTACCTGCAAGAGAGAGGAGCGGCTGTCTGCTGTAAAAAATCAGTGGGTTCACTGTGCAGCTATGAGTGCACCCACTAATCAGCCGTGACTAATTAGTTTTTCAAGAACAATCTAAAACATGACTTAATCAGTTAATAAATATTTTTTCCCCATTTCATATTGTTTCTGAACTGTTCGTGCTTTGTTAGAACAGGACTGCAACACGTCGATCACGGAAGGTTTTGAGTCGATCAGCATTAGGTGACAAACTGAACGCCACCAAGAGGCTGAAACCAGCACGTCCTCCTCTGGCTCCTTATCAAAATGTTCGTAACTTTATTAAAGAACAACAAAAAAGTCAACAAAACGTGTTCAAATTAATGACCCAATAAAAATAATAATCTCAGTAATTATTGTTTCAACAAGGTGTTGCACAATTCTGTGTGAACTTGAGTTAAAAAATTAGCTAATCAACCACGGCTGTCTTTGGGGAGCACTTATTAATAATCGCAAAATAAATATCAAGCCTGAAAACCTGATATCATAACGGACTGAATGTTATGTTTTTAAGTATTCTCTGCTCGGCTTGCAGAGTGCAGGCGGTTGCCACAGCAACGGGTGTGCTTAACTGACAAAGAGATGGACAAAAAGGTACAAGTGGTTTTGAGTTGACTTTTCAGGTTGTTTTACCTTTGTTTACCTTTGCTGTGGTGCTTTACAGCCGCTGTAGTTTCTGAACATTCAATAAATGACAAACTTGGACTAATTACCTCGTTCTTTGTGAGTATACGTCATTTACAACAAACATCAGACACGGTAAATATGTTTCATTAAATATTTAACAAACAAATGGCTTCTACCACGATAATTATGTGAAATTAAATTATTTAGAAAAAAATAGTTTGATGCTCTCTGGCATCTTGGTTTGAGCTGAGTCTGAGAGGCTTTTCCTCTTTATCAAACTAATTTTTTGCCTCTTATTTAGTGGAAATATTGATGCTGATGAGATTTTCTCCAAAATGATAACCTTTTTCAACCTTTATAGCTCCACTGTTGAAAATGAGGCTCTAACGTTCACAAATGACATTGAAATAAAATCCAGTCCAACATCTGGTTTGAGGTGATTCCTCTGGAACCTGTTGGAGGAAAAATATCCCAACTTCAGAAGATGAGCTTTAACTTAACAGAGTATGAGACTCTATCAGTATGAGAGTCAGGAGGCGCCATGTTAGGAAGAGAAGTGGAAGCTGGAGGATCTTCAGAATAGGTCACTGATTATTCTTCTATTGGGACACAGGATCAATAGAACCAGTTTAAAAGCTAAAATGAATGGTTATATGCCAGACATGGAAAACTGGGATGCACTCCATGCCATGATGTTCAGAATTTAGGTCTCATGGCATCTCAAGGTGTCAACATTGCAGCCAATGGGCTGAGGGAAATTCAGCTTTATTTTGTAGCAATTCAAGAGCTACCCAGCTTTTATCACTTCACAAAAAAATTCATCAGCACAGAAACTCCAAAGCACACAAAGAAACAGTTCTATATAAATTAAATTCCCTTGTCCCCCTCCGAGGGTGGTCTCTCTTGTTCATCCTCTGAGCTCGGATCCTCTACCA
>NW_006800529.1:218730-222011 GCF_000485575.1 Poecilia formosa
TTTTAATTAGTGGGCCCACCATAAAATAAAACAAATAAAAGCCGGCATTATAGTCATTCAAACCCCCGTTGCAGGCCTGATTCTGACGACACTCACCACTGGTCCTCGATCCACAGTGGCTGGTTTTTATAAGGTCCTGGTGACTGTCTCTCCAGATAACAGTCAGCTAATCCACGCCTTTCTCGGTAAAGGCGGAGGAAACGCAGCCAAGTCCAAAACAGCGGGCCCAGCGCAGGCGTAGCTAGCCTCTTCCTCTCCACCGGCTCCTGTGTAGACTTTTGGCATCCAGCTCACCAAATGCTTCTTCTTTGGTCCTTCAACTGTCCCTTGGCGCTAGTGCATATCTACGTTGTTGCACTTTTTAGACGTTTTGTCCCCAAAACGAGTTACCAAAGTTCCAGCACTCTCCACGGAGTCTCCCTGTCGTCTCTCTCTTCTCTCCCTCCGTCCTTCAGATTAGTCCCGCCCCCCAGTCAATCAGAATTCAGGTAAAGTGTAATCACCCAATAGCAACTGACCTTAGGCAGAACAACCAAAAAAAATATATACACAGCACTATAGTCTGTCACACCTCGTGTTGAGCTGTACATTACATACAAACTACACAATATTGTTTGTTCTTAAAGTGACAGAACACAATATTTTAACAGAAGTTTTACTCCAACTGTTTATTTTCTTTTTAATGAACTCTTGCTCATTTCAATCTTCTACCAAAAGATTTGGAAATTGTTATATCTTATTTTACAATATGAAGTTGCATACATTAAATGTTATTTATTTATTTAAAAAACAACAATAGCAACTTATATTCCTGGGAACCCAGGGGGTTACACCCTCCCCGTCCTAAATGTCTAGATGTCCCCATCAGACAATTCTCTTTAAGGTAAAAGAGTTGACAAACTCTCCTAGCTGGGAACCCAACGGGTTACAATTCTTAAATTTATATTTTTTGTATTATTTACAGAATTTATTTGTATGTTAATAATTGTTGATTTTATTTATGTTTTGTTTTATTATTTTTCTTATTTATTTTCTAAGTAAGACAGGAAGTGAGGTGGGTTGGTCCACTTTCTATAAGTGCAAGGGCCTGGTGAAAGGAGCAGCAGGCATTTGGGTTTGGGCCGATGATTTTTACCAGAGCAAGAGAGGTAGCAGAAAGAACAAAGGAAAGTTTGAACTCAGTAATTCCTTGCTGAAATTAGAAAATAAACCATCCAGAACAATCTATAAGTTTGGACATTGAATCTTCTTTTGCCTGCGCAAAGAAACTTGACCCCAGTGCCTTAGTAGTGGCGTGGTGAAACTTTTATTGGATGTTTGGCGTGGCAAACAATCGCCACTACAAATCGGTCATGATTTGAAGCCCTGGTTGTTAACATGAAAGCAGGTGGTCATTTAACTCCTTCGAAGCAGGCATTAGACCATTGGACAGACAAACAAATGTAATGTTGGGGTATAGGGGGGTGGGAGACCGTTAGACCAGGCTGGGGACAGGTCGTGTTTCAGCCAGCATTAAATTTGTTGCATTTTTGTACAGAATGGTGCTCTAATCTGGTGTGTTGAGATTAGGTTAGGTTGATGGTTTATAAACTGTTACAGTGGGTCAGAAGCTTCTTGCCTCGTATAAATTGTAAGTCAGTGGATGGTACATACAGATAGTTAATTTTCCTGTTTCTGAAATAGAAAGAAAAATAGGAGTAAACATCACTGAGAATAAATAAAAGTGACGTTTCTTGCAATTGGGAATTTTTACTGACATGCCTGCTTGCAAAGTCATATTATGGGTTACTTGTAGCCTAGCTTACAAACTACCTACTGTAATAGTACTGTTCTAAATTTGTTGTCAAAACAAATTATTTCCTTTAATTGTTCTCAACAAACAAATGATTGATTTAATTATTGGAAGACTTGCATGTTTCAGTGTTTGTCTTTCTCTTTATATGTATATTTTGTTTTATCTCCTCAACAGCTGCATCCAGACACTCCTGAACTTTTCCTGCCAAGCAACTAGGCATATTTATAATAGGTGTGTACATTTGTTTTTGTTTGACTCAACCTGGTAAACCTTTAATTTAAATTTATAAATGTGTGTTGTTTTCTACAATAACATACACATAATGTTTTGTTATGTGTGTCTTTCTAATAATGTCTAATGTAGCATTATGTAACTTATACATTTCTTTTAAATATTTGTTGAAACTGTCACTGTGTCATTATAATATTGCATGTGAGACGGTGAAAGAAGGTGGGTACGGTCGGGTACTGCGTACCCCTAAAAGATTTAGCGGGGGTACACAGTACCTGCAAGAGAGGGGAGCGGCTGTCTGCTGTAAAAAATCAGTGGGTTCACTGTGCAGCCCTGAGTGCACCCACTAATCAGCAATCTAAAACATAATCAGTTAGTAAATATTTTTTCCCCATTTCATATTGTTTCTGAACTGTTCGTGCTTTGTTAGAGCAGGGCTGCAACACGTCGATCACAGAAGGTTTTGAGTCGATCAGCATTAGGTGACAAACTGAACGCCGCCAAGAGGCTGAAACCAGCACGTCCTCCTCTGGCTCCTTATCAAAATGTTCGTAATTTTATTAAAGAACAACAAAAAAGTCAACAAAACGTGTTCAAATTAATGACCCAATAAAAATAATAATCTCAGTAATTATTGTTTCAACAAAGTGTTGCACAATTCTGTGCGAACTTAAGTAAAAAAATTAGCTAATCAACCACAGCTGTCTTTGGAGAGTGCTTATTAATAATCGCAAAATAAATATCAAGCCTGAAAACCTGATATCGTAACGGACTGAATGTTATGTTTTTAAGTATTCTCTGCTCGGCTTGCAGAGTGCAGGCGGTTGCCACGGCAACGGGTGTGCTTAACTGACAAAGAGACTGACAAAAAGGTACAAGTGGTTTTGAGTTGACTTTTCAGGTTGTTTTACCTTTGCTGTGGCTCTTTACAGCCGCTGTAGTTTCTGAACGTTCAATAAACAACAAACTTGGACTAATTATCTCGATCGTCTGTGACTATACGTCATTTACAACAAACATCAGACACAATAAATATGTTTCATTAAATATTTAGCAAACAAATGGCTTCTACCACGATAATTATGTGAAATTAAATTAATATTTAGAAAAAAATAGTTTGATGCTCTCTGGCATCTTGGTTTGAGCTCAGAGTCTGAGAGGCTTTTCCTTTTTGATAAAGGAAATTTTTTGCCTCTTATTTAGTGGAAATATTGATGCTGATGAGATTTTCTCCAAAATGATAACCTTTTTCAAC
>NW_006800529.1:222291-224682 GCF_000485575.1 Poecilia formosa
AAAATAGTGGTTGACTTTCGGCATTTATTTTGAAGTATGTTGGTCCTGTTTACAACTATGATTTTCATGTTCCAAAGCAATTTTTTGTATGTTCCATATTATAGTAATAACTAAACAAAATTGTTTATTTGACTTGAAAGACTAGAGGCAAGACTGCTTTAAATGTAATTGATACATTGAAAATTTCCTTAGTAAAATGCAATAAATTAGTTGTGATGTACAGAAGATAAACATTAGAAAGCTCAAGAAAATGTTTAGCTCTTAATATATAATAACAAAGGTTAGTTATAAAGACTAGATGACATGTCAATTTATGGTATTAAATTGCAAAATAAAGTCTGCAAATTGTTTGTAGAATGGTTTCATTTTTATGTCACTTTACATGAGCTACTTTCAAACTGTTTTGTGGTCTACAATTACTTTTCCTTTGGATTTAGAGTTTAGTTTTGTTTCAAAATTATGTTAAGAATATATTAAATACATTAACTTTAATATATTTTACACTATAATTAATATATGGTATAGAATACAGACTTCAATGGTTTGGAAGACAAAAATATTTGGAAATGCGCAAAGTTTTAAAGTGTGAATATATCAGAATTTCAGTTTTGGGTTAACGGAAATGTTGGTAAACTAACATGAAAAACTGTTAAATTACGGAAACATTTTGATGGAAATTCTGTGAAAAAAAAAAGAAAAAAAAATACAGAAAATGTCCTGGTAACTTCCTGCCAGGATATTTTCAGTTTTCTTTCTTTTTTTTCTTTTTTTTTAACAGAATTTCCATCAGAGGATTCCCATAATGTAACAGTATTTTATTTCAAAATTTTCCGTAAAAAACCCCAAACGTCCTGGTAATTTTCTGCCAGTATATTTTCTGGGTTTTTTTTACAGAATTTCTGGGGGAATTTTTTCCTGTAATTTAACAGTTTTCTATATTTAAAATTTAACATGGAAAAACTGTTAAATTACGGAAAACAAACTGTTAAATTACGGAAAAAATTCCCCTGGAAATTCCATAAAAAACAGAAAATATACTAGCAGAAAATTACCAGGACATTTTCTTGTTTTTTTACGGATTTTTGTTGTTGTTGTTGTTTTACAGTGCAGCTGCCGGCATTTCACCGTAAAACAAAACCATTTTTTACCCGTAATTGTTTTTTACGGTGGAATTTCGGCAATCCCAGCTGCCGGCGTTTTGCCGTAAAATCTAAATTTTTTTTTTTTTTTTTACAGTGTAGCATTCTCCACTCCCGTCATTTCGCACTTCATGGTGAATTTAAACTCCCTCCTTCTGGAAAGAGTCTCACACTACCTAAATTAATTTACTATTCAGTTTCCATGAAGCTAATAGTTTGCAAGTTCAGACTATTAGTTTGCATGTATAGTAAAACATATTCAAGTTTTTACTCTTGATTATCATAAGAGTACAAAATCAACTATTTAGACCATCATTCTGATACATTTTAAATGTATATTGTTGTGATTGATTTCTCATTTTCGTATGATTGTTTTTAGCTGATATTTATTTTTTTGCTGTAGTTGTAGTGATTGCTTCTGTTTGTGGTTTTTATATTTTTCAATTTTTCGCTTTATTACTATAAAGCGATACTGATATTGTGTGGGGTGAAAATATTTTCAATGTATCTGACCAGTATGCACATCCACACAAACACAAATAAAAAAAATTCTCATAAAGCTTGAGTGCACACGCTGGTATCCAACATCAAAGAAAGAAATGTTGACTCAATATTCTTTCTACTTAAATAAAATTTCTCCCTTCCTTCTTGAGCAGCTATTCCTATTGCCAATGAATTATTTTGCTTGTGTGGACAATTGCTAAACATATCAGCCAAGCCTCCTCTGCAGAATCCATTCTTCATGCTCACCAGCTGGAATTTTTCAATTTCCATGTCTAGAAAACAATCCAACATTACTAATCACTGCAGCATTCTTCTCTCTGTATATCTTTCTGCTGTATTTTCCAGCAGTTTGTGGAAATTTGGACAATAGTGATAAAGGTCAGCAAAACTAGCAAAATCTGCATGTACAGTCCATGTTTGCTATAGATCAGTGTTTCTCAACCCTTGTTGGGCCAGCGCCCCCCTAGCCTTTATCCAGGTCCCTCACTGCCCCCCACCAAATAATTTGTAGGCTATTTTGCACTATTATTTTATTATTAATATTACTGTCACTATTGTAGATGTTTTGATTTTTATGCTTGTTTCTGTATTTATCATCAAAATAATTTCCCAGTGAACAAAAAAGTCATGGGAATAGAAATTATTTTCACAGGCGTCTATGAAAAATGCAATGAACTTAAAATTGGTAGGCCTAACAGCAGCCAATCAGAGTGGAAAATATATTCTTATTCTTTGTCATTTTCTATTT
>NW_006800529.1:225574-226877 GCF_000485575.1 Poecilia formosa
CCAAAGGAATCCTAGCGCTCCCCTTTTGTAAAAATTTCCGCCAGCGCCCCCTGCCGTCCTCTGAACGCCCCCCGGGGGGACGATACCGCCCATGTTGAGAACTGCTACTATAGAGGAAGATACTTTAGCTTAGAGCAATCCTTCCTTGAAAGCATCAAGCAGCAATTTTACTTTTTGCTAGAGAATTGGCACATTTAAAACAAACAGTGAGTGTCTTTATTGATGCAGAGGCCAAACTCTGCTCGGTCTTTCAGCGTCTTGCTGTGTCTACAAATTGTGTCATGGCACTGGAGGACTGACTCCTCTGCTCCCTTCCCTGGGTTTAATGGAGTTGTTGGGAGGAGGTGGAGTGACACTGTCAGGCAGCTCTGGCAGCAATGGCTGGCTTGCCACCACCACTTAAGCCAGAGCTCTCAGCCTTCTCCACAACTCCTGCTGCTCCTTTCCGGTCTCTCTCTCCTGTATCTGAATCTCCTACTTCTGCTTCCCTGGTTCCATCATCATCTCCACCCAAACGGCGCTGCCACTGATGTAAGGATGCATCCACATCTTCTCTGGTGGGTTGGTCCAAAACCTCAATTGCTCCACATTGTCTGTGTCACTATCTCCATGATCCTCA
The DNA here is from genome assembly GCF_000485575.1 of Poecilia formosa. NCBI lineage: Eukaryota > Metazoa > Chordata > Actinopteri > Cyprinodontiformes > Poeciliidae > Poecilia > Poecilia formosa. The sequence goes on from NW_006800529.1 coordinate 226,194, forward strand.
CCTAACTCCATGAATAAAGACTTTAAAACCACTTCCTTGTTCCCAGTTGATTGTCTGTTACAGTATATGTTACAGTATGTGTACATCTTTCTGTTGCATTGTGATGAATTGGTGCCTGATCCAGTATTTGCTTCACCTCTTGCCCATTAACTGTCAGACACTGGAGGCAACACCTTCTAGGAAGCAGGTGGAGAAAAAAAAAAAGCACACTACATAAATTCTAAAATATTTCCAGTCATGAAATTCTACATGACTGCTGCTTGCTGTCGGCTTGGCTGCCTGTCCTGAGGATTGCTCTGGGTCACATCCTTATGTTTTTTTGGTTTACCTGTTGGGGTAGTGGTAGACACTGTTAGTGTCAGTGATAGACGCAGACCTATCCTGTGTGTCTAATGACGCAGAGGATAGTCTCTGTGTCATTAGAGACTATCCTCTCGTCCTCGTCTTAGAACTGTTTCTGATCCATTAAGAAATGGTACCAAATGAAGAAAAAAGTGCAAGCAGGCATAACCTATGGCAGCTGAAAGAGGTCAACAATTGTGGTCAATGTATGGACAGCTTAGACACATAAGGTTGGAAATATCCCATTATGTCCACCTACTCTTTTATTTGCAGCCATGTGGTTATATATATATTATTGAGAATATAAATGAAGGCAGGGGTGGAAAATTAAAAATTTAAGAA
>NW_006800529.1:227808-228806 GCF_000485575.1 Poecilia formosa
AACAGAATTACTTACTCTTTAACTTAAGAAAATATGTTCTTTCAACAGTAACATTTTTTGCTTTGATTATGTCAGCCATCTCCTTCGTAATAGTCTTCCTGTAATGCTCTGAAAACAGGAGCTCTTCTTCTTGTCTTCCATTCCTGGAAGCAGCTCTTTGAAGGTGTCCAGAAATGCTCAGAAATTACAGCTGTTCTTGCAATAGTTAATCATGGCGAAAGCCTTTTCATGAATTCAAACTTGGTGAATCTCTTCTGGACATTCTCATAGTCGGTGATGACTCAATTCATTGTGGTCACTTAAAAAAAGAACAAAAACAAAAAACAATGTCATCATATTCCAGCATTTATTTAAATACCATTACAAAAATGTCCCTTGCTGCAGTCTCAGAATGGTAGACTGGCAGACAAATGCCTAGTTAACATGACTGGTTGTTATAAAGTGCATGTGAGGGACCAGACTCAAACAAGGACAAAAAATGTTCAAAGTAGAAAAAGTCTTGGTTTTAATTCTTCAAAAAGTTGTTGACAAAGCAAGAATAAATCAAAAAATAAATAACAAATTTAGATCCAAATTAACTGAGGTCAACTGAACTCTAACTAAACACAAACAAAACTGACCTACCAAACAAAGAACAAGGGCTGCTTAAATAGGGGTGGAGTAACCCAAATCTACCACTGGAGGGAGGTCTGATCTAACAAAAGAACAAATAAATACAAAATTAACTAAAACATTCTATAAACAAATAAAGCAAAACTAACTTTAACTTAGCAAACAATAAGTAAATATTTAAGTGACAAAATTAAATAACAACTTGAAGTCTCCCTCTTCAGTCTTTCAGAAATTTGTACATGGTTTGCCCCAGCTGGTTCCTATAAGTGGCACCTCAAACAAAATTTAAGTATAAATGAACCATTCAGACAGACATTAACTAAAGTGTGCACCCATTAGAAAATATATGTCTAAATGAAATAAACTATACTAATAAAGAAATAAAT
>NW_006800529.1:233264-238014 GCF_000485575.1 Poecilia formosa
TATTAAAAGTATCTTTATTTACCGAATGACACATTATGACAACAGTAATAAATATTCATGAAGACTTATTGATGTTCATGACAGGTGCTATGTCATGTTTATGACAGTGTCATGACAGTCTTATTCAACCCCCTTCAAATAAAGTGTTACCCAATAAGCTTACTATACACATGTAATTATACATAATAATTTAACATAAAGCATTGACACCTTAACAGGGTTGTAGTGCAATAAGTTCATTTGAACTAATTACTACAGCAAACTTTAACTACACAACCCTAACATTCTGGCAATCATATGTTGAACATTTCCATATTTGGCTAAATCTCCCCCTTACAGTATTTATTAAAGATGTGTGTAGTCATTTATAACACATTTTAAATGGTATCAATAGCTGTTTTCTAACTGTTTGTTAGGTACCAGGCTGGTGGGCCCGCCATTTTCCTTTACAGATCATCCACCAGAGGGCGCCAGATGACAGCTGGTTCCTGGAGGCATGCCGGCAGGCCCTAATCAGACGCACCTGTAGGGAATTGCCTTCTCCTGGTGGTGTATATAAGCAGCTGGCTGCCAGCACGTCTTCGCCAGAGTGTTTGCCTTGACTGGTACACCGAGCCCTCAGAAGTCACGCTGAGTTTCTATAGTTGTTCCTTCGAGTAATCTAGCGACCTAACTTATCCCTGTGATCCTTTTTCCAGGACGCCTTCAGAGCTTTCCAGAAGATCTCGAGTTTCCCACCTCCAGGATATCTGTGCTGTCTGGAATTACCTGTTCCGCCCTCCCACACTCTCAGAATACCCACCGCCTGATGCCTGACTTTGCCCTCTCCTATCCAAATCTACACCACCTAAAGTAAGATCACCTGATTCATTTTCCTTGAGCCGTACACCTGTCATCTCCCAAGACTCATCATCTCTTTCTCATACAGTGAGCGGTTGCACCCGGATCCCTTTGTCGTGGAGGAGAACCTGACAAATCTGTTTAACTGAGTGTTGTGTTTAATAAACCTTTGGACTTTTCACTAGTCTCTCCGCGGGTGTTTCTGCATGTGGGCAAAGAGTATCAAACCCACCATGACACTGTTTTATTTGTTTTCCCTTACTTATTGCATTTTTTATTGAAATTCACAATTATTATTATTATTATTACTAAAATATCTCAGAATAACATCTTATTCCTGTTTTATTCCGGAGTTTTTCTGACTACCTGGAGCTTAGTGTTGATTTCCCCCGGACTCTCACACATGCACACACCTGCCCTCCTGTCTGCATGAAATTTTTTCTTTGTGAACATTTGGTAACACTTTATTTGACGGGGTGTGCATAAGACTGACATGACACCGTCAAAAACATGACATAACACCTGTCATGAACATAAATAAGTCTTTATGAATGTTTATGACAGTTGTCATGAAGTGTCATTCGGTAAATAATGACACTTTTAATGCAAAGTTGCTCTAAAAGTTGCATTGAAAGTCCATTAAAAATGCCAACTTTGCATTAAATTATCATAATTTACAAAATCATGCAAACTGACTCCCATTCACATGTGATAGAGCTGTCATGTGGGTGGGGGATCAGAGGAGCGGCAGGCCAGGACCAGAAGAAGAGGGAGTTTGGTGTGTTAGCAGGAAGCTAGTTCGGGGAGCGTAACGGTTTTTTGGAGGTGTGAACTGCAGCCTCAGTAATAGCGGTTTGTTCTAATTACTAATAAACCCGGATGGCGGGACTACATCTGTGGTGCATTGGCGTCATTACATTTGTGTCAGAAGTAAACCATCACCAACGGAGCCGAGTGAGTGCTGTTAGCACGTGCNCTTTAACTACACAACCCTAACATTCTGGCAATCATATGTTGAACATTTCCATATTTGGCTAAATCTCCCCCTTACAGTATTTATTAAAGATGTGTCTAGTCATTTATAACACATTTGAAATGGTATCAATAGCTGTTTTCTAACTGTTTTATTTGTTTTCCCTTACGTATTACATTTTTTATTGAAATTCACAATTATTATTATTATTATTATTATTATTACTACTACTAAAATATCTCAGAATAACATCTTATTTCTGTTTTATTCCAGAGTTTTTCTGACTACCTGGAGCTTAGTGTTGATTTCCCCCGGACTCTCACACATGCACACACCTGCCCTCCCGTCTGCATGAATTTTTTTCTTTATGAACATTTGGTAATACTTTATTTGACGGGGTGTGCATAAGACTGACATGACACTGTCTTAAACATGACATAACACCTGTCATGAACATAAACAAGTCTTTATGAATGTTTATGACAGTTGTCATGAAGTGTCATTCGGTAAATAATGACACTTTTAATGCAAAGTTGCTCTAAAAGTTGCATTGAAAGTCCATTAAAAATGCCAACATTAAATTATCATAATTTACAAAAACATGCAAACTGACTCCCATTCACATGTGATAGAGTTGTCATGTGGGCGGGGGATCAGAGGAGGGGCAGGACAGGACCAGAAGAAGAGGGAGTTTGGTGTGTTAGCAGGAAGCTAGTTCGGGGAGAGTAACGGTTTTTTGGAGGTGTGAACTGCAGCCTCAGTAATAGCGGTTCGTTCTAATTACTAATAAACCCGGATGCCGGGACTACATCTGTGGTGCATTGGCGTCATTACATTTGTGTCAGAAGTAAACCATCACCAACGGAGCCGAGTGAGTGCTGTTAGCACGTGCCTGTTTTGGCTAATGACATTGAGAGCCTCACACGGAGAGCGTATGCACACATGCCTTCAGGTGTACAGATTTAATTGGCAAAAGATCAATTCATCAGAGCTCTATCACCTCCGGAGCTGCATGTGCAGGTCCAGCTGATGCACCCCCAATCCCTGCAGGACGCTTTGGATTTAGCAGTGGAGAGGGAGTGCTTGGTTAGAGTAGCAGCTGGAGATGACCAGAGACGACAACAACCGGCTTGCAGATCTGCGGAGGGGGCAGAGCTGAACCAGGAGAAACCTCCTTGGGTCTCAGAGTTGGTGGAAATAGTTTGAGTGGTGTCGCTGTAGTCGACGCAGGACTCCTCTGTAGCCCCTGTCCTTTGTTGGGGCTGTGGCAAACCAGGGCATGTCCTCAGATGTTCTCCTAAGGCAGTCAAGAAGCAGGGAAACAACACGGGGTCTGCATGGGGGAGGCGTCGCAGACCCTTATGGTAGCCTCCACATCTTCATCGCCAGCAGGTGGGGCCTGACAGCACCGAAAGGGGGCCCTGTCCCAGACTCCCCCAGAAATGGATTCAAGCCAAGGCCAAGTGACCATGGTTGCGGTGGTTGGCCGCACGTGTTTTGGGGATTTTTGTTATGTCCCAGTCACAGTGGAAGGGATTACCTGCACGGCCCTAATTGACACTGTACTCCTATACTCCCAGTGTGGGTGCCTCATGAGACAGAAGATGCATCGATAACCATGGTGCGGAAGATCTGGGCAGAGAACTGTAGGGGTTTGGACACCCAGCTGCTCATGGACTTTAAGGACAGCTTTGCTCTGAGTGAAGACCACGTGGGTCGGACTTAGTTGGTGGAACATGACATTCTGATGGGAGATGCACCCCCGATAAAATGTCAGCCCCGCCGGCTCCCCCTGGCCCGTCAGGAAGCATGTGACAAGGCAGTGTTGGACATGTTGCAAGCTGGCATTATCAAACTTTCAGATTCAGACAGCCCTTGTCCCTGGACCTTATCAACAAGTGCCAGACCAAAGATTGCTTTTTGCACGGGATGGGGACTTTGGCAGTTTAAAGTGTTCTCATTTGGGCTGTACAATGCACCTGCCACCATTTCCAGGCTGATGGACCGGGTGCTGGCTGACATCCCTCGCCAAGAGTGCCTGGTGTATCTGCATGACATACTGGCCCATGGCACCTCTTTTGCAACGGCTCTGGGCTCACTCCGTTGGGTGCTGGAGAGAATTACAGCAGCAGCAGCCCTGAGACTCCACCCAGATATAAATGTCATTTCATACAACAAGAATGACATTTCTGGGAATCAGCACAATGGAGGACAAAGTAAAGATGGTGGCAGAGTGGCCAATCCCCACAACTCAGTGAGATCTTAAAAGTTTCCTGGGGCTGACTTCTTATTACCGGAGGTTTGTGCGGGTCTTTGCAAGAATAGCGGCTCCTCTGTTCCAACTCCTTCAGAAGAACCGAGACTACGTGTGGACTGAACAGTGCCAGGGAGCATTTGACTGTCTGCAGCTGTCATGAAGTGGGGGGTTGTTGATGGTGAGGAGAGACGCAGAGAACCCAGGTTATGGTGAAGATAATGAATTTAATGATGAAAATAAGCTCAACAGTCCATACAGGCAGCACGGCAGAGACTAGCTCACAGCTAAGTACCGGTAGCAACTGATTCACAGGACTAAACACGAGAGCTGACACTTCCAGGACTTAAACAGTTCTACTGGCGAGTGACGGACACAAACGACGATAGACAAGGACCCGACGAGGAACACAGACAACAGGTGGGTTTAAATACACACGGGGTAATTAAGGGAACGAGACACACCTGGGGAGCAATCAACGGGGAGGACAGGACAGAGACTCACAGGAACACAGGACTGAACACAGAGAAACTCAAAAATAAACACACAGAAACCCGGAACCTAACAGTACCCCCCTCTCAACGGCGGATACCAGACGCCCACAAAAACAGAAAAGTCCAATAACAAAAAACAACCCAGCAGGGTGGGCGGAGGGGCGATGGCAGGAGGGCTAGAGTCCAGAA
>NW_006800529.1:240442-246339 GCF_000485575.1 Poecilia formosa
ACAATAGACAACGACGATAGACAAGGACCCGACGAGGAACACAGACAACAGGTGGGTTTAAATACACACGGGGTAATTAAGGGAACGAGACACACCTGGGGAGCAATCAACGGGGAGGACAGGACAGAGACTCACAGGAACACAGGACTGAACACAGAGAAACTCAAAAATAAACACACAGAAACACGGAACCTAACAGCAGCAAACTCTGACTGAGGCCCCAGTTCTTGCTCCTGCTGACCCCTCTCTCCCCTTCATCCTTGACATGGATGCAAGTAACGAAGGGGTCAGGGGGTCCTTTCCCAGTTAGGTGAGGAGGGAGAGAGAGTGGGTATTTCAGCAGGGCCTTTAACAAAGCAGAGAGGCGCTACTGCGTGACAAGGCAGGAGCTGCTGGCGGTGGTACTTTCTCTGCGCCATTTTAAGTACTACTTGTGTGGCCTGCCTTTCACTATAAGGACAGACCACTCTGCTCTCCAGTGGCTGATGTCTTTTAAAGAGCCTGAGGGTCAGGTGGCCCGGTGGCTGGAAGAGTTGCAGTCCTACAACTTCTCAGTTGTCCATCGGGCTGGAGCTAAGCAGGCTAATGCCGATGCCATCTCCCATCGCCCTTGTGCTGCAAGGGGATGCAGTTAGTGTGACCAGAGGGAGAGGCTGGAGGAGGAACAGCTGTAACGTAGTCAGCCAGGATCATGCCAGGGTGACTCAGTAATCTGCAGGGAGCTGCAGGCGGTTGGCACAGACAGCTGGAGGCATCAACAGGAACAGGATCCTGACATTCAGCCTGTGATGCAGTGGGTGGAGAGTCAACTGAAGCCGCCATGGGAGGAGGTTGCTGGGTTCTCGCTGGCAACTAAAGGATTGTGGTCCAAGTTTGAGGCTCTGCGTCTGGAAGACGGGGTGCTGCAAAGGGCATGGAAAGACCCCGCCACAGGTGAGGAGCGGTGGCAGATTGTAGTCCCCAAAGGTCTGAAAGACGTAGTTCTGCAGGCCATGCATGGAGCAACTGGGTCCGGACATTTTGGCGTCACAAAAACATTCCGCCGCCTCCAGCAGGGGTTTTACTGGGGCCAGTGCAGGAGGGACGTGGAGGATTTTTTGCCGCTGCTGTGACCCCTGTACAGCACGGAAGGGGCCGACAGGTCAGTCACACACCCCCTGCAACAGTTTGTTGTAGGGGCCCCTATGGAGAGAGTGGCTCTGGACATTATGGGTCCACTGCCACGCTCAGACAATAGAAACTGTTAAGTTCTGTCAGCTATTGACTATTTTACAAAATGGCCAGAGGCTTACGCCATCCCTGATCAGGGGGCAGAGACAGTGGCAGATGCCTTGGTGGGGGGACTGATTAGCAGGTTTGGGGTACCAGACATTATTCATAGTGACCAGGGCAGAAATTTTGAGTCATGGGTGTTTTCTGTCATGTGCAGCCATTTTAGCATCCAGAAAACAAGAACAACACCATTACACCCCCAGAGCGATGGACTGGTGGAAAGACTCCATCGCACCTTTGGACAGCAGCTGACCTTCCTCACAGCAGAACATCAGCAGGACTGGGAAGAGCATCTTCCACTGGTGCTAATGGCATGCCGCTCAGCTGTACAACACTCCACAACATGCACTCCATCACTCTTCATGTTGGGGAGGGAGTTGCGCACACCAGCTGAACTGTCTTTCGGATGCCCTCCAGATGCACCTGCTGCTCCAGCCGGTCCTGAGTATGCCAGAAAGCTTCAGGACAGGTTGGAGACAGCACATGCATTTGGTCGGAGACAACAAGAACAAGTAGGTGTGCGTGCGTCAAAAACGGAACTATGATGTAAGAGCTAAGGGTCGACACTTTACACAAGGAGAACTGGTATAGGTTTACAACCCTCGGAGAAGGAAGGGCCATTGCCCGAAGCTGGACAGACAGTGGGTGGGGCCCTGCAGAGTGTTGGAGCGCATGGGGGAGGTGGTTTACAGAGTGCAGATGCTCCACAACAGGAGAAGACTAGCACTGCAGAGACTGGTTGACCCCCTATCAAAGCAGGGCTGCACCTCAGGCCCCAGAAGGCCATCAGTCAGGGTCACCGGTATCGCTACCAGCCCCACCAGAAGCCATATCGCTGTTGTCGAATGATGTCCCAGCGGTGCAGTCGGAAGCGCCGCAGGGAGCTCGCCCACAGCAGACGAGGAGGGCCCCAAGACGCATTGATGACTTTGTTCCCTCGTGGGCGAGGAACTCTTAGTGGGGGGTATTGAAGAATTGAAAGGTGGCTATACTCCTCTCCTGGCCTCTTCTTATCCTTATTCTTTATTTTTATAGCGCTTTTCACAGAGATCCCAATCTCTCTTCGTGGCTCAACTGGTTTAATGTTAAAGTTAAGGTTCTTGGCCTCCTGCCAAATTTAACAAATCGTGATATATTATTTATTAGTCAGCTCAATGAAAGTGCCTGTTCAGAAGAACTACACCAGATTGGCTGATATATGGTAACTTATAATGGAAGAGAATTCCTTGTTACCGTCACCAAAACGGGTGAGACCAGACTGAAAAAGTGCTTATTTTCCGAGCTGCATGTTTCCAGAATGTATGAGATACCTATGAGTCTCAGATTTTTGGCAGCTCATTCTTTGCGCAAAGAAATTACTCGCCTATGGTAAGCAGAAAGAACTTAATCACTCTTTTTAGCACTTCAGACTGCCAGCAGACAGGAAACCGTTCTGTTTTTAACAAGTAAAAGAGATAAAAGCTTACCTTTTATAGATAAAAGCTTACCTTTTATAGATAAAAGCTTACCTTTTATCTCCTCCCGTCCGCAGTCAGGCTGAAGCGAGTCACCTTCCTTCTCCTGGTTGTTCAATTGTTCATTCAACGTCAGGTGTCACCATTTTTATTGAAGATTTGAAAGGTGGCTATACTCTTAAATATCTAAGTAAAAGAAATAACGCACAGAGACATAGTTCTTGCTGCTAGGCCATAGACGAGCCAGAGATTTATTACACTACCACGGATACCTCGTTACAGTTTCTTCAGTTCAGTACAAAAATCTTCATCGTCATTGCCTTGTCACAAAAAATCTCCCCGAAGTCTTAATATCGACCTCTTTTATACCTTCTCATCTTCATCAGTGTGTGTTGGAAAGTTTCAACCAATGGCGTGCTACTGTTATTTTGCAGAAAGACTCTGGCACGCTTTATACTGAGTGTGTATTGGGCAACCTTTAAAATATTTTGGACCTCACGAACTCAACATCTCAACATCTGCTCCATTTCAGAATTGCTGAATAGGACAATTTATCTCAAATTGTTGATTTTATCTTGTACAAACAGACATCCTTTCCAGTAAATTCTGGCTCCATTTGCGTGCAAAGCGCAAATGGAAGGAAAGAAGTCGGTCAGGTTGACCTAGTGCAAAGCCAAAGTCTCTTTCCACAGAACCAAGGTGCCAAGGTCTTTTTTCCGCCAAACAACTCCTTAAATAGTATTTCCGTTCTTGCAGGGGGTAATGTGACGATTCTGTGTTTTAGTTCTGCTGGTGTCCATATGGTTATGTGTATTTGTTATATGTTACATTGTGATCTTTATTGTTATGTGTATAAAGTTATGGGCTTCCCCTGTCTGACTCTGCTGACTCCCACTTACATGTGATGGACCTGTCATGTGGGCAGGGGATCAGAGGAGCGGCAGGACAGGACCAGAAGAAGAGGGAGTTCGGTGTGTTAGCAGGAAGCTAGTTCGGGGAGCGTAACGGTTTGTTGGAGGAGTGAGCTGCGGCCTCAGAAATAGTGGCTCGTTCTAATTACTAATAAACCCGGTTGGCGGGACTACATCTGTGGTGTGTTGGCGTCATTACATTATTATATGTAAAGGTCATTATTATATATGTTTATTAAGTTAAAAATGTTAACTATGAAAAAACATAGTCACCTCCAAATCATAGTGCAGCAAATAGAGTGGCTGCTCCCGTCGTCTTTTCTTTTTGTTACGTCTTTTATCTCTTAAAATGACTCCACAAACTATCACTATTTTTTCTACTTCATCATCCGTGTTTGGTTATTCTAAATTCCAATATGCTATGTTGGGGGTTTTACTGGATTATCCTCTGGAATCAGGATGTTCGTGACTGAAATCAGTTCGTGTTCAGCCACACGGCAGGAGAAACACACCACACGAATCGAACCTGTTGTACTTTTATCAGCTCTGTGGTCACAGAGGTTTGGAGAATCAGCCGACAATCCTTAAATCTTGCCGTCTAAACCAGACTTAAGACTCACAAGCTCTACTCATCTCCTCTTGACCACTGCCCAAACTCTCTCTGACTCTGGTCGCTATGGTAACATTTACATATCCCTTCAAAATAAGATACAGATACGCCACAAAAACTAACATTTTACTTTCGTAAAAATTTTAACTCACGATAATAACTAACGGGAGCCCTGAGCTTGTTTCTCTGCAACAAGATGGTCCAATCTGAGACACAATGACACCCATAGTGTTGCTTATATCCACAGCCTGCTTGGTCTCTACTTGGCTAAGCAGTTTGAAGCTTCATTGCCTCATTAGCAGCCGGTCGCCACATGTTACACAGAGCGGGCTTGTAATGTGGGACTCACCTACCGGTCCGGGATAAATCCATTCTCCTGCCTCTTCTCTGGGCCTTTTACCCTTTGCAAAGAAACTTTCCAAAGACATCTGATCTGTTTCTTGCACATTTTGCTGCTTGTGGGCTCAGTTTTGGCGCGCAAGTAGCCGAGAGAATCTGGTTAAAGGATTTTCAAAATAAAAGATCCTCCAGACTCAAATAATACATAAAATGGAAATATTTAATTATTCCTTGCACGGCCCGTTACCAATTGGTCCGCGGCCTGGGGATTGGGGACCACTGCTCTACCTGATTCTCCACCGTCCTTAGAAGCAAAGCCTCTCATAAAGGTTCAGACATGAGAAGGAAGACACAAATCCCAGGCTGAATAATGTTAGTGAGGCTTTTTTTAAAAAAATATATAATATTTCACATAAATGGTCATTTAAAAATCAAATCATACAAATAGATTAGATTAAATGCATAAATATTTCCTAGTTTATAAGGTTTGTTAGAGCTTTCTGTATGTTTTATTTTGAAATATTTGTATATTTTATAAATTCATTGTTCAGTGGTCATTTATGCACCAGACACAGACCTGCAGCCCATGGGCGGTTCGAGATGGGGGTCAATGGCATACCAAAGAAGTTATACTAAATAAATGTCTTTTGTTGATACTCAGTGGTGGATTTTTTTTAATCTTCACAATTTTACTTTAACAATGAATTAAAAATTATAGTGCTGCACTTTTAGCTGCTGTATAGGATCAGACTTTCATCTGCCAGGGATCAGCAACCTGGATATCTGGAGACCCAAGTCGCTCTTTGGCTCACTTATTATATCAAATGATGAAATATTGCTCTGATTTTTTTTGTTTTTTTTGTTTGTTTCATTCTTTTTCAAGTGTTGCCATGGAAAAACAGTGACTACCCTGGCCCCTGTGGTAAATCTGGTCTAGAACCAGGCTCCAAACCTACCGTATTTTCTGCACTATTATAAGGCGCACTGCATTATAAGGCACTGTTGAGAAAATAAATTTAAAATAAGCTGGTTTTAAAACTTAACATGTCTTGATTCAAATGGCCTAATAGTGGTTTTAAAATCAGTAATATATTCTGACTTTTTGACCTTTATGTTACCTGTAGTTCCAGCAGATGGTTTGCTAGGATCGTTTGAACTGCCTTTTGTCTGTGTGGGAAAACAATACAGGAGAAGTTCTAGCTTTTCACACTCATCTGTGAAAAGCTGTAAACACGGCAGGGGTTTCTGGCTTGAGAGAGGGTCAGAGATAGCTCCTGGTTGGATGAGCAAAGATACGCCTTATTTGAATAA
>NW_006800529.1:247178-249189 GCF_000485575.1 Poecilia formosa
GGGCCAGCGGCAGAGGACGCTGGGACATGGGCCAGCAGCAGGGGCAGAGGACGCTGGGACATGGGCCAGCAGCAGGGGCAGAGGACGCTGGGACATGGGCCAGCAGCAGGGGCAGAGGACGCTGGGACATGGGCCAGCAGCCGGGACAGAGGACGCTGGGACATGGGCCAGCAGCAGGGACAGAGGACGCTGGGACATGGGCCAGCAGCCGGGACAGAGGACGCTGGGACATGGGCCAGCAGCAGGGACAGAGGACGCTGGGACATGGGCCGGCAGCAGGGACAGAGGGAAGGAGTTAGCAGTGGAGAGAAAAGGAAAAGTCAAGAGGGGAAGTAACAATAATGAAAGAGATACTGATTAAAACTCACTAAACTTAGGATGTGGTAAAAGTGAGACCTGTAGGAGGCAGCGTAGAGGCGCAAGTAGGAAAATGGGTCAAATCACTAGATAAAAATGCTTGCTTTAGGTAAGGAAAGACCAACCACCACCAGCGAAATGCGAAGTGCTCACCTAGGCACTGAGGGAGCGTTGGGCTGACAGAACAGTAGAGATGTCTGGACGGATATAAGAAGAGAAAGCTGACGGCGACCACCGGCCGAGCTGCTGAAGAGATGACGTTGGGATGCCTTGCGCTGCGGCGGATGTAGCTGCACCTATCCTAAATGAGTGGCCCGAGAATTGGCAGGGAGGGAGGCCACAAGCGGCTAAAAGAAACCTCAGGTGTTTGAGGAACCAGGAGGCGGACATAACGAATCCTTCTGGGGTTAGGAAGAGAGGTTCGGGGGCAAACTTTAGTTCATGTCTTAAGAGAGCGAACTTGAACATGGCCAGATAAGGGCAGAACGGACCGTTATTACGGGCCACGATGATGATACAGGCGCCTTTAGATTTAGAGTGCTTAAGAGATAAACTGAAGAAGTCGGCGTGGAAACTAAGATCGGAAACCGCCAGATCCCGAGAAGAATTGAAGATGTTGTTAGGAGACGTGAACTCCCCCAAACGGAGGAGACCGTAAAAAGCTAGAAGAAAGGTGCTCGAAAGGAGGCTCTTAAGATAGGGGGAATAGGAACTGCGACTGAGGGTACTGAGTAGATTGATGAGGATAGGAAAGGTGATCGGTTTCCTGGAATCCGGGGTAGTGGGGCGAGTATTATGAATACCCTTCAGAAGAAGCTTGATAACCTGGTTCGAAAACAAACTACGAGTAGGGGAAGGCTGGTGAAACAGAGAGAAAAAGTTAATTCCGGCAACTAAACTGCGAATATACGATGGCGACAGATTAAGTTCATCAAAACAATGGGTGATGAATGCTGCGACGGTGCTAACTAGAACGGGCAAAAGAGGGGTCCCGTGAAGAGAACAGAATTTGGCAAACTTGCGCCAGGCAAACGTGTAAGATTTGAACGTGGATGGGGCGAGGCCACCTGAGAGGTAGCGTTTAGCTGACTGGAGCAGAGGTAGGAGAGATGGGGATATTAATTCAGTGCGAGGTCCTCGAAGGGGGGAATAGGCGTAGGGAAGAGGTCGGCTGTAGGACAGAGCCGACGAAATATCTGAAATTGGAAACGAGACAGAGCATCGGCAAGGGTATTAGAACGACCAGGAACATGACGCGCAGAAAGCATGAAGTTGTTCATCACGGACTGCCACGTAATACGTCGCAAAAACGGCATAATTGATTTGGAGGAGGATCGGCCTTTGTTAATGGCTTCGACGACTGCGGCATTATCGCAGAGGGCTACAATGTGCCTGCGTTTCCACCGCTTCCCCCAAAGGCAGCAAGCTATGGCAACTGGGATGATTTCATAGAACGCGGAAGACTCGGACTGAGGAACTGAAGAGGGCCATTTTTCAGCAAACCAGCTGCCCTGGAAAAAACCCCCGAAACCCACGGACGGGGCAACATCGGTAAAAAACTGAATGGAATCTGATGTGTGAATAACGTCGTCGTAGAAAAAAGAGATGCCACTCCACGAGTTGAGCAAAGAGGACCAGAACGCAAGATCGGAGC
>NW_006800530.1:0-14111 GCF_000485575.1 Poecilia formosa
CACTTCACATGGTGAAAATATTAACACAAAAACGACTTACCTAATTTTCTTGGGGAATATTTTATCTGCTTCTTTCTCTTTGGTCAAATAGGAACTTCTTTCTCTGGTGGCTGGTCCTTATTATCATCCTCCACACTCGTAGCATGTCTTCATTAGCCAACTTTGTCCTCCCCACCATGTGTCCTTAGGCTAGCCTGGGTCTTCATGTGGCTAAACTTGCCAAAGCAAAGAACACAAGCACTGTGTCACATCAGCCAAGTCGCTAAATAATGCACAAGAAGGATAACTTTGACTAATATATTAGCTTTTAATTTGCTAGATTAAAATTGGAGGGGGGGAAACAATTTGCCTGTCTTTAATATTAAGGGCTAACGTTACAGTAATTGTGTTTAATAACTTTAGCTAACATTAACTTACAGCAAGGTAGGATTGGCTTGAATTGCTTATAGCTAACATTACAGAGAAATAGAACAAAGTCAATGTTATTTTCTCAAAGAAAATGTAAAGTTAATAAAACACATACCTCATATGTATTAGGTATCAAACTTCGGCTTCTTTTTAAACAGGAGGTCTGGCCGTTATAACTTGTGTTAGGTTTGCCCCACAATATAGAAGATTTCTTCTTCACCACACACTGCACGCCTGTTCGTGCACTGCTGCCTCTCACTGGTGGAGATGGTGTATTGCACTACTTAGCCCTTGTGTTTAGAAATGGGGTCCATACCAACCGACCCCACACACGTAAAGCTTTTATCGTTGGCCTCAGTCCTCGCACGCACAAGGGTTAAAACAGCCTTAAATAATGTTTCAAATGCTAAGTTCATAAGTGCTTTGTAGACATCTTGCTGTAAAACTTTAGGATCGATTAAATTAAGAAAATTAAGACTAAACAAAATGGCAGAGCTTTATAATATTACTACATAAAGCTAATTTTTAAAGTTTCATCGGTAATACTTTTATAACAAATTTATGTCAGATCATGATTTCTTGGTTAATGACAAGTTGTCATAACGAAGACATTTTGAATAATGTCAACTTTGTATTAAAAGTGTCATTATTTACCGAATGACGCTTTATGACAGTCATAACTATTCATGAAGACTTATTGATGTTCATGACAGGTGCTATGTCATGTTTATGACAGTGTCATGACAGTCTTATTCAACCCCCTTCAAATAAAGTGTTACCAAAATATTTAACAAAAAATAAGTAAGTAGACACACCTTTGGCTGGAATCAGTGTGTATGGCTCTAAAGTGTGTAAAGTCTCAATACTCTCTGCAGTCATGTGATCTCCATTCCACTCATTGCGAGTCTACTAGCGCCAACCAGCTGGACCTCTGTTGAATAAAGACAGAGGAAGTCCACACGCTTTAAAGGGTGTCAATATTTGTGATAAATTTTGTATTCAGTTTTCTATTTTGATTGTCATTACTTTGTAGAAATCAGTTTCACGTTGGTGTTAAAGGATTTTTTTTTAGAAAGATTTTGTCAAAAAAGCCAATTTTTAAAAACTTGATATTTAAAAGGGTTACATATCCAAAGGGCTGAATACTTTTTATGTAAAAATGTATTCTGAATGTAATGTCAGACAGTGTGAATAAAAATGTGAGTTGATAGAAGGCTTCTTCAGGTTTTTAGGACTTATATATTTAACAGTTTCCCTATTGCAGTATCTCCAGGATGTGTGTGAAGTGAGTCTGCAGTCCAACAGTCTGTACAACTTTACAGTGCTGTCTCAAAAGCTCCTGACACCAGAAAAGAAGACGCTGACGAATAGATCACTTAAGCACATTTATTGTCTTCATTTGGTTTTGCACCGAAACACATGAAGACGACTGAACAGAAGCAGGAACAAAGGCATGTAATGCAAAAAGTTTCTGCTGCTGTCAACTGAAATCTGCATGTCATCAAAAACAACAATTTAGAAATCAGTGCCAACAGTTGTTTATTAAGCAGGTATCAGGTGAAACCACTGCATTTTCATGGCAACAATCACATAAGTCATTTCCATAAGAATAAAAGCAGAGAAAGTCTATCAGCTGGTTTGTCATAAATCAGGGATCTGTTTAGAAGAGCAGTAGCTGAGCTGTTAACTTAGCTGAGAAAGTACTTGATTAATTAAACAGCATGTTCAACTGTATTAATTCACAATTAGATGCATATCAAAAAAGCTTTGAGCTGCTGGTCACTAAGAGCAGACAACAGATGAAAAGGTTAAAATTCATAATGGTTTTAGTATTGTAAGCTGTCTATGATTACACTATAAAAATGAGGCCTAAAATACATTTCCTTGAATCTCTTCTCTGTGTCTGACATTGCATCTCATCAGAGAGTAGACTTATAACAAACCATCCCTCCATCACAGCACCTTCATTTGTCTGGTGCAACAGAAACCTTCAATGCACTAAACACCTGTTGCAGATACCGTGCTCAGAAATGTGTGGTATATGCTGTATGCCAGCTCCACTGTCCTTCATGTAAACACAGAAAACTTGGAAAACAAGAAGTCTTCTGGCACACATCTACTTCCATTTCAGTCCAGTTCCAAAATACTCCATTTTTAAATGGAGCCTAACGTCCTCTTCAGCGATGTCGTCCACATTACTTATTACCTGCCCCGACAGGGTTGATAGGCATGTTTTTCTAAGAGCTCTGGACTTCTAACTAATTCTACATTGACATATCAGGGAGGTGTAAGGATAAACTTAAAACTGCCTTTTAATTTGAAAGACTTGGCTAAAAGTCACTCTACAATGGGGTAGCTGGCAATAGTTGCTTACTAAAGTATTGAAGAACCCCTTAACAGATTAAAACAGTTTAAAATTCAGAAACCTCTTAATTGCGAAAAGCCTGAAAATGATTGAATTCCAAGTTTTCCCCAAAATTACTAGTTTTTGTGAATGCATTATCCCAAATTATCCTATCTTGTGAGCTTCAACAATTGAATGTTATAGACAATAGTATGTAATGCTGTACTATATGAAAGAGGCTTTTTGTAATATAGCCCTGCTTTGGTTGCAGACTCAAAGTCATTTGACATTAAAAAAAATGGAGACAAAAATTATTTCATGGAAATTTTACAGAAAAGAAGGAGGGCAGAGGCTTGGAAGTGGAAGAATATGTAAAATGTAGAAAAGGTTTCTAGCAAAAGATGTTTTTTTTTTAAATAATGGAGAGAAACCATGAGCTTTTGCGTCAGAAGGTGAAAAGAAACCTTTCCGTGAATGCCAGAAGGATTTTAAATGCAGAGCAGTTTTCTACATTCAGCTTGAGTTAGATTAAAAGCCTTTACAAAAATTTATTCTTGAAAATATCAATGTAATTTGACAAAAATTAACAAGAAAGAACTCCAAAGGTCTTAATAAAAACCAAGACAGTTTTATGGATGATTGTAGAATATAGATTAAAGACAGAATTTACAAAATGTTGATAGGTTGACCTACAACAGGGTTTCTAACAAAATGTTGGAAGGTTTGCAACAAGTTTCTGGAGGGAAATGACAAATTGTAGGTTCTAGTCACTAGAACCTAGTGTAATAAAATCTATCTCTCAGGAGCATCATATATTTTTGAGACATTGACAGGAAAAGCATTAATCAGTGTTTGTAACACTCTATATTTAGGAAACTACACATCTGTGCTGGGGCCTATGGTCAGACTGGGAGAAGCTGACACTGGAAGCTGTGTTTACCATGCTCTCAGACAGGAACTGGGTTCTCACTGTGTCCAGAGCTTCTGACAAAGCTTCAGATGAACTTGCTTCTGCAGTGTCAGTGGAGCTCTCAATATCCTGAAGAAACATGTGCAGGATCAGACAATCAGTCAAAATACACCAAATCTTCTCATACGTTGTTTATTATTAGGATTTTGTGACCAGGTGTTAAGAGTTAAATTTATGTTAGCTTAACATTAGAGGTGCACCGATAGAAGATTTCAGGCTGATTTCTAACTTCTAGTTTTTGTAAAATTTTCTATCAGTTTTAGATTTAAATTAGAATTTAAAATATGTATTTCTAGGCTTTCTGATGTGAGTAAATATTATGTTATATGTTATAACAGGAGCCAAAATAATACCACACCATGTGTGTGAGAGATTTGTAGAACAAAGTTTTACAATATAGTAATTATATTGTAGTTACCAATGCTATAAGCATTATCAGCACAGTTAGCATAGCTCATTGTGTATTCCAAAGAAAATGTAAACAATTCCCTTTACAAAACAGTTCCAACAAAAATCTACAGAGACAAACCTCTCAGATCTGCTCACTTATACATCTGAAATAAAGCTGGAAATCAAGCCAGCACTGAAGGACCGTAAGAGTGGCATAGAGCTCTGCAGCGAGGGATTAGAACGCTATGCATCAACTAAGTGTCAAAAAATTCCTACAAGGTGAAACACAACAGTGGTATGTGCCACTATCTGGTTTGGTTCTATTTTCAAGTCACTCAAGAAGTTTCTTGAGTGATCCTTTAGCCTAGTTACCCTAGGCTAAAGGATCTTTCTCTGTGCACTATAGTGTACCTCTTCCAGAATGGATCGCAATAAATTATTTCATTCAAATGTTCACACCACAAAGGTTGTGTGTCGTCTGTTGTCTTGAAAATAAAACTTTCAAGATAACAGTTGTGTGTTTAAATATTATTTTAGCAATTAGATCAAAGCAGTATAGTGGCAAATTACATCAATGTGAAAGGATGTTCAATAGTATTTGATTTCAAAAAATACCCAGTGAATCCAGAGAAAGCTGTATGCATATTTTAACAGTTCGTTAATGAGTAGTTTTGCTACGCATTGCATTCTGCCACAAACGACCCTTTATATATGATCTGAAATAAAAATGAGTTTAAAGAGTTTTCAGTCAGTTGGCTTCACAAACTGTCTGTAATGGAAACATCATACACTCGAGCAACAACACCAGTTAATGTATTTGCAAATCAGCTTAAAGGGACTGCCTGCTGAATATGCCTACTTAAGAGTCTGTCTTAAGGCCACTTGTAACAGGGCAGAAATTCTGTCAATAATGACAGAAATTAAATGCTCAAACCATAGCAAATTTTGAGCCTTCATAGTCTGGTCCAGTAGTGGACTGGTCTAAACTGATCAAGCTGAATTCTCGGTGCATCTTTATTTATTGTAGTCATGTTGTAAACATAATCGGTCAGTTTTGATGACCGCATCCTGCTGAAACCAGTCAGAAGGACAAAGAATGTTCTAGTGTTACCTTTCCATCCTCTGCAGTCTGACCAGTACCTAGGCCAGTCACTGCTTCCTTCTCCTCTGAGACAACAAGCTCTGCTTTCTAACACCAAGAGAAAGAGAAAAAAAAAAGGCTTCACCATAACGTCAACCAATGTCAGTTGTTGAACAAATTACATTCCCTGTCCGACAGTGCCATCTAGTGGAAGAAAAAAAACTGACATGTGTAGCATGCCTCAAAAAATGCAACTGAAAACAGCAGCGACAGAAGAGATGTACAAACAATGAATGAAGGAATTAATGTCAGTGCAGATTTTGGAGCAGGTTAAGGAAGTGAAAGTAACAAAGAGCAAAAGAAACCCAGAACAGAGTTTAATCATGCAGCTTTCAGAGGAAGGACAGTTGGGAGTGTTGTGCGAGCTCTCATCTGTTTGTCAAGTTTGTTTTCACCCACTTCTTAATTATTTTTCCTAAACATACAGCCTTGTCTATGCTACGTCTAGCCCATATTCAATGTGGCAGCTGACCTTCAGTTGACAAAGAACACCAACATGAGAAGAAGTTAACCAAAGAGTTCAGTAGTACTGTGACAAAGTGGTTCAGTTTGTGTTCACCACTTGTCCCTTATTCTTTCCGATTCACATACTTTCTATATTTGGTTATAATGATTAATTTAAACATTGCAATTTTGCTTCACTTACTATCCCCGGTTTGTTTGTGTTAGCATTATGTTGCAGTGTCCATCTATGTATGTTTAGGTTAAAGTTACTATTTCTGGACTATAGGTTGAATTTGTTTCAAGGTATATTTAAGGTATGTGTTTTCCTTTGTACTCACCATAATTTGTCCTTGTAGATCTGCAGCAGGGCAGGAGTATGGGAGGGGCCAGCCCAGTACTTCCTGCTTAAATGGCTGGATGATGTCAGTGATTACCTTGCTGGGTTCTACCAATTACAAGGTTTTCTTTTGTGTATTGCTTTGATTGTTTTTCTTTAAAGTAACTTTTTGAGTTATTCTTGTATTATGTAGTTTCTTTTGCAGACGACTTCATTATGTAGGAGTTTGTAAATTAGATTTGTAATTTTAGTGTTTCTCTGTTTAGATTTTGTTTGCTTGACCTGTTCCATTGTGGCTGTGTCCAATCAAGCTCAGGTGTGGTGCCAATTGGATATAAAAACAGTGAGCTTTTGGATGCTCAAGAGAGAAGTCAGTGAAAAGAGTGAATAAAAAGTCATTTGAAGAAACTGAAACCGGGTGGCTGGTACTGATTTTCTGTTCACCTTCTGACCCTTGTGCCTAAACTACTTTACAAATGGTGGCAGCGGTGGTTCCAGGCCGATAGGTATCAGAAATGCAGAAATCAGCCAAATCAAAGAAGCACCATGGGCCAGTGGAGTGTTCCACAGAGGAGGCCCAAGATCATGAAAACCTGCCAGAAGCTTCTGGTGAGCAGCACCCTGAGGCACAAAGTTTTTCTGAACTCTCAGCTTTATTGAAAGGCCTGATGCAGCAGCATGTTGACCAGGAAGCCAAATGGGAGCAGGACAGACAACGCCAAGATGATCGGTGGAGGAAAATGCAACACCAGTTCAGTCAACTTCAGCAGGAGGTCCAAATGGAACGTCAAGAGCATCAGATGCAGCTGGAGGGTTCAGTAACGGATCCTGGAACGCTTCCCGGTCCTGCAGTGAGGCTTTGCTAGCAAAGTCGTTAGCTTGCAGCTAGCTAATAGCACAACAACAGCCTAATGTCTGTATGATAAAAATACCGAATCGGTAGATAAGAACAGCTTTTCCTCACCTGTCTCCTCCCGCTCAGTAGTTCTTCAGAGTAAGCCAGACGCAGAGGCCTGTCAGTGTCTGTATTTCATTACCTCTCTGCTTAAACTGCGACTCCGTGATGAAGCAGACACGATACTTCAACGTTTTCCATCATCTGACAAGTAGCAAGTCTACTCCACTTTATAAATCAAAAACTTTTTTTTTTTAATTCACCAAAAACTGTTCTGTAACCTGGAATGTTCGCTACATTGAGCTCCAGTTAGCTGCTTATCTCACTGTGCAATTGCCTCCAATTGCGCCATGCGTCACGGGCAAAAGGTCAAAGGTACAAGGTAACGGGGGGGTGGGTTTATTATGTTGTTTTTCTTGAAAAATACCAAACAAAATTGAAAAAAGAATTTTAGTACATGTTATGTGTCAGAAGAAGGCTTAGGAAATAATACAAAACAAAAAAATAAATAAAAATTGGACCAAAAGGGCACTTGGGGTCAAGGACCAAAAGGGCCAGGTGCTCAAGCCCCCCTAGCCCCTCCCTCTGCACGTGCCTGATGCAGGTTCACCCCAGTGAGGAGCTTTCACACTCTCCTTGTTGTCACGAGTCACGCTGGTCTTATCTCACTATTTATTATTATTTCTATTATTATTTTTCCGGTTGCACAAAGTATCAAACCATATCAAATGCTTTGTCTACTTAGAGTTAATGTGCAAGACTGCGTGGAGATCTGAAAAACTTGTCCCTTAAAACTGGAGCAACCAGAATAGTTTCCGTGACTCTTATTAAAAAAACAAACATGAAATGGAAGAGCTACTAAAGCCACATTAGCAGCAATAAATTAAATCTCCCATTTGTTGCGCATCTCTGTGCAGTGCAGTGGATTTAACTCATCCGCAGGACCGGTCCAAGGCTGTATGAGGTCTGGAGCACAATCTGACTTAGGGGCCCCTCTTGGTGCTAAAAACATCAGCACCTCTAACAGCTTCTGTGTTAAACTTAGTGAAATCTGAGAGAGGGGGAGTAGTTTAATTGGCTAACCTAAAAACAATCAGTTATAATTGTAGTTATTGTAAACTACTACTACCTATTGTAATTTGTATTTGTGAACAAACAGAGCTCAAACTCAAATATTGAACTCAGAGTATCAGATTGTAGCTGTGGTAACAAACTGTGCTAACTATGAATATTAAATATTCAAAAATTAATATATTCAAATATGTTTTGATTTTTTTTTTTACAAATATACTTGCCAGCTTCTTAAAATCTATCTTACATTTAAATGTTAAACAATTTACAATTTTTTAATATATGTGTGCTGAAACCATTAAATCAAATTTAGCAGCATTGATAATCTCAATAAACAAATGTTACATTTATGGAGCCTTATGGAGCCACTGACTTAATTTGGATTCAACAGAAGTGCAAATAATTGACATTCATTTTAACTATTTTTTTTATATTATTTGTTAAGATTCCAAAGCTGTGGGTTTAAATAGCGTTTCATTGGCGATGTTTTCCCATAACAGTAATATTTTTACATTTCCTATTTACTTAACATCTTTTAATACAAAAATACAGTGGACCGACCACCGGGCTTTGCAAATTTCCTGGGGGAAACCCTGAAACAGTTCATAAGTGTTCAAGAAAATCTAAGGTGAGATATATTATTTATTTTGTCCATCAGGGTGGAAATTTTCTTTGGGATCTTCAACTGTAAAACAAACACATTCATACAATCACAATGCCAACAATTTGTGCATAAAATTAAACACTTTGCAAAAAAAAAAAGGCCATAATTACCGCCTTTTAACTCAGAACGTCACATGCAGCGATGAATTGTAGGTAATGTGGCATACACAAAAAGTAATGGTTTCTATTATTATTATTATTATTATTATTATTATATTGATATGTTTTTTATGTATACTTCTAATTTCGAGATTTGGCACCTATTGTAATTAACTTTATTGCAGTAGCAGAAAGCTACCAGTAGGAGGCAGTGTGCTCTCCTAATCGCTCCAGAATCACTGACAACAGGCTTCAGAACAGATTCCAGGAGGATATGAGAAGTACGAAGTTGTGTCTGCCTCGTTACTTCAACCAGTTCTATCCTGTTCATAGGTTAGTAGGGTCTGTAATCGTTTTACTTTCACAACATAACCTTTAGAAGAATTAATTTAGTATTATTAACGTAGTTTTTATAGAGTGTTTTAGTGTTTGTTTACAGTTGTCATAGCAACTGAACTAACGGGCGCCGGGAGGAAGAAGAGCGTCAGCGGGCCTAGTTAGCTGAAATTTTATGTACACGTTGTTTAATTTACGTTAGTTATCAGTTATGAACATGTTACTTGTTAGCTGTTTAGCCATATACACTGCTCAAAAAAATAAAGGGAACACTCAAATAACACATCCTACATCTGAATGAATGAAATATTCTCATTGAATACTTTGTTCTGTACAAAGTTGAATGTGCTGACAACAAAATCACACAAAAATCATCAATGGAAATCAAATTTATTAACCAATGGAGGCCTGGATTTGGAGCCACACACAAAAATAAAGTGAAATGTTCCCTTTACTTTTTTGAGCAGTATACATTTCTGTGAGAATGTTTATGTACAGAAGAAAAAAAAGAAATACAAATACATTTTATATTGTACAGTAAAATACTGGATAGCGAATGAATTGTGTAGAAGTGTAAAACAAGTTGTGCCTTCATATGGAAGGATAAAAAGAGACTGTTCATTACAGAAATAAGCATGTTGACAAATGACAGAAAAATAACATTGACACAATGTCTAATAAAGAGAACAGATTCCAGGAGGATTTGAGAAGTACGAAGCTGTGTTTGCCTTGTTACTTCAACCTGTTCTATCCTGTTCACAGGAAAAATCAGCGTCTGTTGCACCGACACCAGCCCTGGTACGTGTAACAGTAACATACTTTGTCAAAATCCACCTGAACATAGGACCCAAAGAAGTTGAGAATGTGGGCACACCCAAAGGGGTGCAACAAGCTATTGGATATGTCAATCATCCAAATCAACCAATGGGCTCCAGATAAGTTGGGCTCCAGTGTTTGAAGCTTCTGACTCTAATTCAAAAAGCATGTTATTAAATGTAATGAATATTAATAGAAAAATATAAGTTGGATATAAGTTAGGGGGGGAAAAAAGCTTAATTTTTTTAAAAAGATAATTTTGTAATTACACACATGGTGCCCAAATGTGCCAAACTAGCACATTTGGGAATGTTTGCATGGACTTTTATCAAGCAATATCTTTCCAACCTTTCTATGCTTCATCTTTTGGGGGAGATGAAATTTGGTACAGTATTTACGGTCTGAGCTTGTACTGTGGATTGCTAGAGATTCTGGACTGGCATACTTTCAAAGAAAATCCACATCCACAAAATTAATTCTATTAGTATTTTTTTTCCACTATGTGCTATATATATTTGCTCTCTCTCAGTAAGAGAAATATTGCTTTTTAGACCTGTAGAGTATTTTCTGGAGTATTACATTTATTCATACGTTTTATTTCACCTTGTGTATTCCTGAGATGTACTGAATTCATTTTGGGGGAGTCCTTTTTGAGAACTCTCCAAACAATCTCTAAAAAAAGAGACCTAAAAGAACCCCAAAAGAGGGGTTAAGATCACAGGCTACACTATTCCAAGATTAGGTTGCATAAAATGTTTCCAGATACATCTCACACCAATGTGAATCTACTGAAGCTACCCTATCACACAGTTATGACCTTTGCCCTGAACTACAGGAGTACTGATGTGGAATATTCCTGTTCCTTTCCACGATTTTTGGCGTTCAGGTGGTACCGGATCTAATTTTGATTATTCTTGGCATGTCTGATGAGCTGGAGAAACTCAATGTAAATAACTGCTTAATTGGAAAATTATCCTTGTTCATTGGTCCAACAGTGACGCCTAGTGGTTAATTTATGCTTTCATTTAAAGAACGGTAGATTTCTTCTTTGTTTATTCTGTGGTTTACCTAGCAACACCCTGCGAGACGAAACAACGTTAGATTATAAAGAAACCCGGAGAAAATATTTAAAATAGCGCTCTCGGAAAGCAGAATGAGGTATAAATATATGTAATTGTGATTTGTAATAAGAAATGTTATAGGTTTATTTAAGGTTTATTTAAGAAACAGTAAAATGTTGTGGTTTATAAACGAAACTGTATATTAACGAGTTAAAGGACATAACGTATTTTTTTGTGTATAACTGAATATTGATATGTTGATTTTATACAAGAGCTGAGTATGTCCAACGGTTCTGTATTCTTTTGTTTTATGCTACAGTTTTCACGGTGTCAATGGAAAGAAAGGTTGAGATTAAATTGCACCCGTTTGAAACTCCCTGAATCTGGCTGTTCAATCCGAGAGGCCGCTACACTCAAAGTACCACAGCGATGCTTTCTAGCATACGGTATTGTAACTGGAAAAGAATCCATATTCTTTTCTACTGGAAAATAGGTACATTTTTCCAAGCATTACTTGATAGACTTGACAGACACTCTCCGTTTGGAAATAATTTGATTCATCTTAAAAGACAAGCTGAAGGATTTTGATAATATCTGGCAGCCTTTAGTTTCTTTACTTGACAAAAAAAACAAACCCCCAAAAAAACAATGACTAGCAATGCACTTATTAGGAGGGCAGGGTGGCTATTTTCATATTGGTGGTTGAGACCCGGGGGTGTGGAATGAATTACGTCCTTTATTTGTAGTGTTTTACCAAAAGCTACCATTTAGCTATCATTTAGCAAAACGTAGCCAAGATTACTCAACAAGGCATACAGTTGTACTATGTTTTACCTTGCCAAAATGTAAAACTTGTTTGAGCCAAAGTACAATCTTAGAGCAATGCATTAAATGAACTCACTACCACAAAACATTAAACAATGTCTTGCTTACATTTTAAGACACAAGTAGAAATATACAAAAAGGTTATTTTAGTAGATGTGTTTGTGTATTGATGAAACCAGAGATGTTATTGTACATATACATGCTTTACGTTGGAGAGCATCATAGTATTTATACCTTCATTTAAGACACTTTAAATGAAATACACTTAAATACACTTAAATTTGTATTTAAGGGAACTCTAACATATTTTCCTATTTCAAACAAACTATGTTTTTCTTTGAAAGTGATAAAAATAGAATGTGTAATTTTAATCCTTTCTCTGTAATATGATTTTCTGAAAATCTAATCTGTCTTTTTTGTGTAAACTGACCCAAGGAAAATTAGCTGATGCTAATGGGGATCTCAATACACATAAGCAAAGATCAAACAACAGTCAAAGTCTGCTCTATTAGATATGTGCTCCACATCCAGTCTCACTGAGTCTGATCTATGTTTCAAGGATGACTTAGAAAAATATAAATTTTTAAATATATAAAGCTGGTATAGATGCATCCATGAAGATTTGCATCTGTAAGCCACACTTTTCAGATTATTATTTTGAAAATCTCCCCTATTGCCTCGACTTCACACTGTGCTGTTTTGTATTAGTCTATTACTCAGGTAACATTAGATAGAACGAATAATCTTCTATTCCACAGACTTTGCACTTGAGATGTTGTCCAAAATCAAACTGTTGTAATAACAGTTTCGTTTATATGTTCAGATTCCCTAAAAGGTGAATTATTTTTACCTTCTAAAATAACAGTCTGAGGTAAGTCTTGTGTTACAATGATCCAGTCTAGAATTGCATCAAAATGAGTATGTGTTGAGATGTAAATGCACCAAGATGCTTGTCGTCCAATCTTTAGTTGTTTCTCAGAATAATGGACAGAAAGCTGGAACAAAGTATTGTCCAATCATAAGACATAATTATGAATTTGCTGATCTACAAACAACCAGATAATCTTTCAATAGGTGTTTTCCCCCTCCCAATAATTAATACTAACAGAAAACCTCACATGTATTTTTCAGACAGGGTAAACAGTCAGACTGAAGTCCAAGCAGTAATCAACTCCAAAGTGGATGAACAGCTACCGTTGTAGTTGTTGGTAATGAAACCTGATGCGCAGTTTGACAGTTCTGAGGCATGCCGGGATCCTGGATGGGATGGGCTGTTACTGGAGAAGCAAAAGCCATACCAGGGCCTTGCAGAAACCTCTTCAACACACTAAATTTAGAAACAAGTCATGCTTTTGCCCACACACCCTCTTCCAGTTCAACAGTGGTGCTTATATTCATCGTACATAAATTTAAAGCTTTGGATTTAACCAGTGTTAGATGCTGGGATCTACTCTACTTGTGAAATTTGGAAAAGACTTAGATAATCATTTTTAAATAAATTCAATTTAGTTTAATTATGTAGTCCCAACTCACAACCCTTGTTGTGTCATGGTCTACTCAGTCCAATCATACAGACAGATTTAAAAGTCAAGTTAATCCACTACAAATTGATAGTTATCAGTCAATGCAGTCAAGTTCAGATTATTGCTCAAATTGGCAAAAAGTTATTTTCTAAGGAATCCTAGATTATTCTACTCAATTTGCATTAAATTGTTATATAATGTGCTTCTCTTTTTTCAATTTTTATTTATGAATTTTGACATGCAGTTTAACACATCGGGCTCAACAGGTACAAGTAGTACTTAACAAGAATACAAAATGGTCATCAAGTCATCAGTGTGAAACATCACCTTGCAAAACTTACTTTCATCAGAGAACATAACTTTGGACCACTCAGTAGCAGTCCAGTAATTTTTGTCTTTAGCTCAAGCAAGATGCTTCTGATGCCATCTCTTGTTCAAGAGTGGTTTGACACAAGGGGTGGAACAACTGAAACCAGTGTCTTGAATATGTGTGTGTGGTGGTTCTTGAAGGATCAACTCCAGTTGCAGTTCACTCTTGTGAATCTTCCTCACATTTTTAAATGGATTTTGTTTCACAATTTTCTCCAGAATGTGGTTATCCCAATTACTTGTCCATTTTTTTCCTACCACATCTTTTCTTCCCTTCACCTCTCTATGAATGTGCTTGAACACAGAACTCTGTGCACAGCCAGCTTCTTTAGCAATGATGTTTGTGTCTTGCCCTCTTGTGCAAGATGTCAAAGGTCATCTTTTGGACAAATGTCAGGTCAGCAATCATCCCCAGGATT
>NW_006800530.1:14874-17410 GCF_000485575.1 Poecilia formosa
CATAGGGTTAGATGTCGGCCAAGTTTCTTGTTTTAACTCTTTCTGATGCTTGCAACACTTTTCAAAATGGGACAGAACCAACAAAAAGACAGGATAAGTTATGTAAAATAATAATGTGACACTTGATCAAACATCTTACAGCTTATTAAATCAGGGCTTAAAAATCTGTGTTTTTAACAAGAGAAAATGAGGACTAGTTTGTAAACTTTGTGATGAAGAACTACAGATGAAAAGTTTGAACATAAAAAAATGCTTCTCTTAATAAAATGGCAAAGAATGTAAGCACCCTTTGAATGTTATGCCCTGCCTGCATACAGAGGCGCAAAAAGTGGGTATGCAGCGTATGCAACGCATAGGGGCACAGCACCAGAGGGGGCGCCAAAACCCCGTCTGGAGGGGGCGACGCGCCGATTATGTTTTCCCATACACTTCAGCGCGCCTCACGCTCCTTCACCTCTGGCACATACATAACGAGGTACATGTAGCGATTCTTACACTTCACCCTGACGTTCCATCCCTGGGTGGGGGTTGGGGGGCGCCGATTTATGTTTTCGCATCCACCTGAATAATGTGTAGTTGCGCCACTGAAGAGAATGCAACACTGTGTTAATCCATTTGAGGAGCCTGCAGTTTATCTTGAGGAAATAAATGCCATGCAGAAGTTAATTAGACTGTAACATACGCAGTTCGCTGCTCAGCCACTGCGGACGTGGCTCCGCCGCTGCGAAGTAACTCATCCAGAAGATTTAACAAATGGAGCCTTCTGGGTTCACGTTACCCAGGAGAGCTGCGTTCTGGAGGAGCTGCAGACATAACATCTGTCCGTTTCGGAGAAGCGAAACCACGCAAAAAATAAAAAATAAAACAAAAAATTCCGGAAAACGCTCACACCGGACCGCGCAGGGTAAAATACTCACACAGTTCAGTTGATCTGTTTGGATCAGACAGATCCAACTGACTGATGAATTAGCGCAGATTTTTCTGCAGATGGGAACCAGGAGGAAGTGCGTTCAGACCCCAGCGGGTTGAAGTGATGCTAATTTAAGTGAAGTCCCTTAGTTTAATTTATTAAAAGTTATTGGGGCCTCAGTCAGTGGTTTTTATCACTACGGNTGTCAGGTCAGCAATCATCCCCAGGATTGTGTAACCCACAGAACTGGACTGAGACACCATTTAATAGTGTTTGCAGGTGTTTTGAGTGAATTATCTGATTAGTGTGTAGCACCAGAGGTCTTCACTGGTAAACCTTTTCACAATATTCTAATTATCAGAAATATTGAATTTGGAGTTTTCATTAGTTGTCAGTTATCTGACATCTAATTAGCAATTAGTATCATCTGTCATGATACTAATTGCTTTGTGATGTCTGTCTTCGTCTGCTGCTTCTGCCACAACAAACTGTCCTGGGTAAGCGTGGCCGTTATATTGTTTTAGTCAGCTTTAATTGTTGTGATCCCAGGGTGGTGGCTGTTGGGTTGTCTGTGTTTTCTCCACCAGAGGGCGCCAATGGACCGTTTCTGGAGGGCGTGACCGGCTACCGCCGGTCTACCTTCTCACCTGCAGGCAATTCGGCCATCAGGAGGAGCACAAAAGAGCACGGCGCTGGTTCTATCCATACATGAGGGGGCAGGCGAAAATGTTAAGGGGGCGTCATTATATATGTACATATTAGGGGTTGATAGACTTCATATATTTTAAGTGGACTATAAAATGATAAAAGTCGAGTAGAAGTCGACTTCTCGCAGTGATGTCATAGAAACGTAAACGAACTTCACATCAACTTACAGGCTGTATTATATTCACAGCAAATGTTGACCTTTAAGTCTTTTATGCAGGAATAAACGTATAACAGAACATCATCCCAGACTTCTTCGTCAGCAGCAAATTAAAGTCTGAAAAGTTCCACAAAGTCAGCTGTGACTGTTATTTTCCCCTAGAACACCGGCTGCTGCTGATGATCGCATATGCTGGACAGTTGCATATAGTCAAATTGTCACACTGACCAGAGACACAACGGTGCTTTCGGTTTGTGCATCACAACCCAAACTTATTATGAACGGATCCTGTTTAGTTACTGTTAAATTCAGCGCTGCCTCCTGCTGCTCCTCCATCCCGATGCGCAGCAAGACGGTCCGCTGACTCAGCAGCGGCTCTTTTTGCGGGATGAACCAACATCCAGACTGCGGCAGAGATGGCCTCTATCAGATCCTCAGATTGAAGCTTTAACTTCGTTTCCAGATGTTGTCAAATAGTATTTTTATAAGAGCGTAAAGCTCCCAGGTTAGAAGCTTCAACAACAAAGTGGCGCTGATCAGTTGGATGGAGGAAAAGCCCGACATCATACCGCATTGTTGCCATTACTCCGGTAGTCTTTTTCTTTAAAATAAGTTTTTCGGCACTATTTGCCTTTATGACAATAATCCAAAAGAAAAGTTGCAGAGAGAAGGGGCAGGAGAGAGAGACAAGCGAACCAGAGGACGAGAGTCAGATTCCGAACTACGGCGGTCTAAAGTTTATATGCGGGGCACCGCGCTGC